>NC_060892.1:25555059-25572559 GCF_014805685.1 Silurus meridionalis
TCTGATGGTCAGGTTGTGGAATGTATGGTATGCGCTCTGGAGGAAACCAAGTGACCTGCGTAGGGTTAAAGTAAACAATCCGACGCCTGTAAGAACCCCGTGTTCTATTTCTAATCGTCTCTTGGCGTTCTGTGAGATTTAAACCAACTTCTCGTCGCCTTTTGGCTTCGCGGCGAACCAACGTGAGGCGCATAAAACAAAATTAGATAAACGCTAGTCGTCCCGGACACCCCCGCAGCCCGAGTGACGAATGGATTGTTCCACAGTAGGTGGGTCTTTCCTGCGGGCACCAGAACGCAGATCAATGAAGCAGACGATTTCCCGAAACTGGTTGGACTGGACGAGGTGGGAATAAACCTTCATCTTCATCAGGCTGGGAAAAAAAAATAATAACCATCCATTTTTTTTTGCTTGTGAGAGCTACGTGAAAATAGTGCGATGTGGAAAATTACAGTTGTTCTGTAGCCTAATAGAACCGCATTACACAGTGTTATTATTTTTGTATTGTTGTTACACGGACATTATCTTTTGATTCAACGCCGATTCGAGGACGGAGGAATTAATGATGATCTTTGCGAACACCGCCAATCCGGTCAGGACTCCGTACCACCGGAAGCAGGTAATAATGGTTTTATTACTAGGAATAATACGCCCAGGGACGCAGGCGCGCGATGCCGGACAGGCCACGGGACAGGAGCAGGATACCGGCGTACACTGAGGGGAGGAGGGGGTTATAATAATACAATAAATTCCAGTATGTTTTATATTATTTTAGATAAAGCTAACTCAGGGTTAGACATTTCCCGTCCTTATTTGAATTATTTATGAGCTCTTTATGAGTCGATACAGCCAGGCGTCGTGAGTGTCTACGGATCCGGTTTGCATCATCATGCATTCGACTCATCTGTTTTTTTAACCCTGTATTGTTTAGTATTTGCTCATTCAACAAAATAATAATGAAGATTGTGATGCGATTGGAAACGCGTCAACTGAGTGCCAAATTCGCTTCAGGATGAGTTACAAAATCAGGATTTATAAAAAGGAATCAACTGCGAATCGACTCTTTCGAACGCTCCTTTTTTTGAACCCGAATGAATTGCTTTATGAAGCCGCCTGGCGGACACGGGGACAGGGGACACGGGACACGGGGGAAGGCGACAGGATGGGTTTACTAACAGTTTTAACACGGAAACAGGAGGCTGTGAAGAAGGTGACTCGGAAAGATCCCGGGGCAACTTTGTGTCCAGAGAATCCTGGAGGTGTGTTCATGAATATTCATTAGCTTGTAGTGTATGATGCAGTGGATGGGCGTGGCCTGGACGGAAATTGACATCTATCTATCTATCTATCTATCTATCTATCTATCTATCTATCTATCTATCTATCTATCTATCTATCTATCTATCTTTTTCTGGTGAGATATCTGTCTGTCTGTCTATCTTTGCTGAGATATCTATCTATCTATCTATCTATCTATCTATCTATCTATCTATCTATCTATCTATCTATCTATCTTTTTCTGGTAAGATATCTATCTATCTATCTATCTATCTATCTATCTATCTATCTTTTTCTGGTGAGATGTCTGTCTGTCTGTTTGTCTATCTTTGCTATTTATCTATCTATCGTTCGTTTGTTCGTTCGTTCATCAGGACCCTTTAAACCCACTCAGTAAAAACACAACATGATGAAGTATATCGTCGTACAGCAGCTTTGAATGCAGCGAGATACACACACATACCCAAATGCCTACACACACCCCCGAGCAGACATTTGCATGTTTTCCTCGCGTATCTCGGCTCAGATCAGCGCCGAGGTTAGCAGGACTCGGAGATTTCACAGTTTATAGAAACCATATGGTGCAGGATGACTGCAGCACATAGTACGGGACCCAGGGGACACCAGCAACGCTTGAAAGATGGCCCGGAAATTGAATCCGGTCTTTTGCTCGCCGCTTTCCCTCGTGCCTCCTCCCAACATTTTTCAGTCTCTTTCTCTCCCTGTCTTCCATTCCTCCTCCTCCTCCACCGGCTCCACAAACCTCATTGTATGAGCCGTATCACATACCTCCTTTTCTCACAAACAGACACTCGAGATGGCGTTTTACATTCATTTGCCTCGGGCCGGTTGAACCCAGGGGGTGTGGGGGGGGTTGTTTGGTGATGGTGTGTGTGTGGGGGGGGGTGTTTGGCACCGTTTTAATCGAGCTTGTTGCTGCAGGAGTTTTCGCGGTGCAGATTCTCAAAGCAACGGCTTTTCTTTTTACAAAAAAACCCCCAAAAAAAACTGCGTTCCCGTGGTGGAACTCATCGGACGGTTCTCGGCACATCCTCTGCGTTCGTGTTCGAGCTGTAACACGTTGCACCGCGTTTGTGCCTTGACCTCTTCAGCTCGATCGGGTGACAGGAGCTTCGGAGCTCCGTGTCCAGGCTCACCTGAGCGTGCACGTGTGTGTGTGTGTGTGTGTGGGGCTGCGAGCTCATGACTCACTCAACCAGAAGTGGGTCAGTGTGTCAGAGAGCAGGAGGACACACACCCACACACACACCCACACACATACACACACCCCTGGAGTGCTCTTGTGAGGTGTTTTTATTATTTTTTTTATGGTCCAACCACAAACACACACACACAAATGCGTGCACCTGGAGTTCAATATCGCTTCACGCAACAGCTGTAATTCACACCACTGGGTTTCTCAGTCACACTCTCGTTCTCGAAAGGCCCGTCTGCCGGTGTTTTATAGGCAGCCATTTTATGCGAGAGAACCGTTTTAATGAACGAGCCAGAAACAGGAAGTGATTCACTGATGTCAGCCGCAGTCACTAGACTCTGCGGTGAGGGCGAGGCCTGTGCTTCCTGTGCTGTCCCTGTGCTCAGCCTGGTCACATGACCTCTTTAAAAAAAGCGAAAAAAACAAAACCACCACCTCTTTCCTTTATTTTTTTTCTGTTCACACCAGCTGTTGATTCCGTATTAGTCATCCTGACTTCTCCTGTGTGAACGCATTTAGTGGTCAGGGGAGATGTTTCTGGCGTGACTCACCTCTGCTGCGACAGTCAGACTGTAAAACTCTTTTGTAGCTCAGATATTTTATCCTGCGCTTTGGGGCTGTGGGTCGTTCATCAGGCACATTCTGGTGAAGAGGTGATTCATTTCCGAAGATTATTATTTTTTTCCATCCAGGCCGCGTTAAGACCCAGAGCTTTGACGTGACACTTACGTATTTTTTCTACGACGGATGAGGAAGAAATCGGGCGAAATCGAAATTCTCCGAAGTTTTCCGCTTTGTTTCGTTTAGTCCCGGATTTTATTTTTATGCACTTTCTGTGCGTCTCCTTTATTATCAATAGAACAGTATGTTATTTAGCACCTATAAAATAGCAAATCTGTTGATTTGTTTTAAGACACGATTCCTTGGAGTTTTTACGTTGAACCCATGAATTCCATGCGTTCGCAACCACGTGGCAACACGTTTATTGTATATTTATAGCTTTATATTACATTTATTTGTTTACATTGTAACATTGTGTAATTTGTATATTTGTTTTTTTGTTTAGATGCTCATTTCATTGTACTTGAACTCTGCCCAATCACAATAAAATCGAAGCCTATCTTGTCTAATCTAATACTGGGAACGTTTTAGTTTTTTTGCTGATGTCGGCGAAGATCTTACACGGCTTCACGTGCAGGAGATAAACGTCCGCATCCTTTTATAAGCAGCTGAAATAATCGAATACAGAAGGATAAATTCCAGTCTCCGGAGTTCGGCGCAAAAAAATAATCCTTCTGGTTCCGCGACTCTAAAGCGCTAGATCGGACCGATACGAGAGCCTGCTCAGGCAGGTACGTTTGACGGCGTGCAGCCCGAACAGAGGAGCCGTGGTTACTGATTAGACGGTATATGAGAGCTGTGCATGAGGGTGAATCCATGCACAATCTGAGCGTGCGATCGAAGCTCCGTAGCGCTTTCCAGCACCGGAGAGGCGTGAAGGGCACGATGGATAAGCGATCGGCCTGTTCCAACACGCTGCGCTTATGGGAATTTTCGTTCACAGAACTGGATTTTTTTTTTGGGTTTAAAAAAAAAAAAACCTTTGTGACGAATTTTTAAAAGAGTAGAAATGTAAAAATATATATATCGTTTTCTAGTAAAAAAAAATTAAATGAATGATTTGATTTGCGTTCGCAGCCTTATGTTGCTCCGCCCACACATCCTATGGCTCCGCCCAGCCCAAGCACCAATAGCAGCACGAATAACAGCAGCAGCAACAGCAGCACGACCGGATGGGAGCAGCTCAGCAAAACCAACCTCTACATCCGCGGCCTGCCCCCATCCACCACCGACCATGACCTTGTCAAACTCTGTCAGCCGTGAGTACACACACACATACACACACACACACACGATCTGTCCTACTATCCTTGCGAGGACCTTCCATCTTTCCATTGAGACGATTCTCAAAGCCTAAACCTATATCCTTTAGATTAAGTTTAATCTCACTTAATCCCTAAATGCAACCTTTTTACAGATTATTACCAAAATCATCATATATCATAGGGTTTTCTATATGTTATGATTCTGATATTATGTTACAAAACATCAAATATATCAACAAAAGTTTTTGGACACCTGATTATTCCAGCCGAATGTGGACCTTTTCCGCAAAACTGCTCCCACAAAGTTGGAGGCACACAATTGTATTAGATGTTTGCCCTTCACTTGAACAAGGAGACCCAAACCTGTTCCAGCATAACAATCTGCACAAAGCCAGCTCCATGAAGATCTGCTTTACATGGCTTGGAGTAGAAGATCTGCAGCTATAGAGCTCCAACCCTGTTGAGATGAATGTGAACTCACCTACATATGTACCTGACTTTATTAACACCCTGAATGAATCTCCACAAAATCTCGTGGAACATCTTCCCTGAAGAGCGGAGGAAAACAGGAAATCGTGACTCAATGTGGAATCTTATGGTCAGGTTTATATGTAGTTTGAATATGTAGTATTTATTTATATTTAAATAATTTGCATTGCGTTTGCTTTCATGTTTAAGATCTAAGACACAGTTCCTTAATTGAGTGTTTTTTTTGGTTTGACTTTAATATTAATTAGTACAGAAAAAAAAACCTTCACACCTTTTCCTTCTCTCAACCTTCCGATCTCCGCTGTTTATAAATCTCTCCCCATCACGCTTCACGAGTCCCTCACGTGAGCACGGCTGAGGCATGTATCCCGAGGCAACAGCATCTATTTGCGTGACTTCTTCCCAACGCTGCCGCTGATGGAAATCGGCCTGTGTGAGGAAAGCAGGCATGATTCAGCAGATACAGGAACCCCCGCGGTTTGAATCTCGCGTAATCCCCCGCTTTATCGCTGAATTGCATTTGCCACATAACTGATTAGTTTGGCTGATTTTCCCGATCTTTCGAGGACCAAAAAACGTATAGGGAATTGTTTTTATGGAGTTTTATGTTAAGATAATGAAATGTATTGATGAGAAAATATGCTACACGCTAGCAGAAATAATGCTACAGTTACTACTTCAAATACTGTTATTTCAGCAAATACTTCAATTTCTACAAAGTTTTACAATTAATACTACTACAAATACTCCTACAGCAAATACTACAACTACTACAACTGACTAAAACACTTCTACTGCAAATACTATTACTGCCATGATTACAACTACAAATCTCCTGCTACTGCAAATACTCCTCCTATCACCACGTCAGTTATTGACTTCTCAAATCAATACAATTTGATTAGATTGGAGCCCTGAGATTGGTGCTCTGGGATCGAAGCTTTGTGATTGGAGATTTAGAATTGGAGCTCTGGGATTGGATTCCAGTAATTGGTGCTTTAGGATTGAAACCCTGGGTTTGGAGCTCATGGATTTGAACCCCGGGATTGGAGCTCTGAGATTAAGATTGGGTTCCAATCCCAGTTCCTGCGATTGGAACCAAGCACCTGGTGTTTTAGGATTGGTGCTCTGGGATTAGAGTCGTGGGATTGGTGCTCTGGGATTAGAGTCGTAGGATTGGTGCTCTGGGTTTAGATCCCTGGGATTGGAGCTCTGGGATGGGAGCTCTGGGATTGGTGTTCTAGGAATGGTTCTCTGGGATTAGATTGCTAGGATTGGAGCTCTGGGATTAGATCACTGGGATTGGTGCTCTGGGATTAGAGCTATAGAATTGGATCTTAGATTAGAAGGATTCGATCCCTATTATGGGAGCTCTGGGATTGGTGTTCTAGGAATGGTTCTCTGGGATTAGATTGCTAGGATTGGAGCTCTGGGATTAGATTCCAGGGATTAGAGCTCTGGGATGGGAGCTCTGGGATTGGTGTTCTAGGAATGGTTCTCTGGGATTAGATTGCTAGGATTGGAGCTCTGGGTTTAGATCACTGGGTTTGGTGCTCTGGGATTAGAGCTATAGAATTGGATCTTAGATTAGGAGGATTAGATCCCTGGGATTGGAGCTCTGGAATGGGAGCTCTGGGATTTGTGCTCTAGGAATGGTTCTTTGGGATAAGAGAGCTATAGAATTGGATCTTAGATTAGGAGGATTAGATCCCTGGCTTTGGAGCTTTGGCATTGGAGCTCTGGCATTGGGGAGCTCTGAGATTAGTGCTTTGGGATTGGAGCTATGGAATTGGTCCTCTGGGATTAGATTTCTAGGATTGTAGCTCTGGGATTAAAGCTCTGGTATTGGAGCTCTGAGTTTTGAGCTCTGGTATACACAAACGGTTCTTTAAATTTTTACTTCTGCTATTAAAAATGCAGTGTAGTCCTGAATAACAGCCTCTATGTACAAAAAGACGAATCTTTTCATTTTTAGTGCTGCATGCAGTTTACATCGGAAGTAAATAAAAAATGAAAAAACGCCATTCCCGCTGTGCACACTGACACGTTTCTGAAAGATGAGGGCGGTGGCGTTTGCAATTAGGAGAAATTGACGCCTCGTATTGACGCTCTGCATTTCATTGACCTTTTTACCCCATCAATCCCCCCTGAGTGTGTGTGTGGAGGGGGTGGTTGATGGAGTGAGAGTGTGAGTGTACGGTGCATGCGAATGTGAAGGACGGACATTCCTGTCTCGGGTTAATTTATCCTCGGGCGCTCTGGGGAGTCCCGTCATCGACCATGGTAATTCTAGAAATTGGTTTTTGAGAGTCAGCTAGGGAGTAAAGCCTGTTATCTCCACACATCACGATGCACTCCGGGTTGCTCTTGCATGCCGGTTTTAGCGGCGCAGCTCTGACGGTCGTCTTGCACAATAAACAAGCTCCTTCTGGTTCTACGAGCGCAAGGAATAGTTTTGGGCCCGTTTGATTTACTTTGACATGCTCCAGGCTGACACATGCCATCGTAGCGAGCAGGAAATGGGGCCTCCCTACCCCAGAAGGAAGGGGTCAAGGCCAAGGTCGGGTGGGCCTCCATGTTGGAGGATCACGTGATCTGTTTGGCGAAAGCCCATTGGCGCCCTTCCCTCCCTTCCCCACCCCCCCATATCTCTCATTTCACTTCATGGGATTTGCCAAAGAATGCTGCTTATGCACGCTGTTTATGCAGCATACCAAATCAGAGCTTTTATTCAATTTAGCGTTACGGAAATTCGACTCGCTTCGCAGTTTCTCCTGGAGCTTAGCTAGGTCTTGAGAAAAGCAGACGTCTGGGCTTTCGTTTCGAATTTCCTCCACAGCAAATTGTCGGGGGTTTAAACGTTTTAAAAGCGAAAGGCATTTCGAGACCGATTTTATTTCTTTATTTTCCTGCGAGGAGAAAGTGCAAACGTTGAACAAACCCGCGAAACAAACCAAGACAGAAGTGAATCCTTCTCTTCTGTGCATCCAAAACTGCAGGCGTCCGTCTCAGGGGTGTTGAGAAACACACTCGGCTATGCCTGCTCTCATTCATCATGCCTTACTCACTGCCTGATGATGGAAAAACACACACACACACACACACACACACACACACACACAAGCAGCCCGAGGCCTTGGTCAGCGCTGTGACTGTGGAAGGACTTCCTCTGAACTCTCTGCAGTAATCACAGGCTGCTTTCCATCAGCAGCGGCGTCTCGGTTTTCGTCACGTAATTGCCGCACGCACTTCCATCGTAGTCACGGCCGATTCCTCACACAAAGACTTCTTTGTCTTCGCGTCATGCACCTTAAACAAGCGCCAGCTCGGGACCCGGTGCTTCCTGTGTGTGTGTGTGTGTGTGTGTGTGTGTGTGTGTGTGTGTGTATGTCATTTAGCTTAACTCACACATTCCTCTTTCTTCATGCCGTGTATGACACGTGTAGACAGACTGTCTGTCAGCAGGATGCATTTATACTCTCTCTCTCTCTCTCTTTCTCTCTCTCCAGGTATGGAAAGATCGTCTCCACAAAAGCCATCCTGGACAAGACCACAAACAAATGCAAAGGTTTGTACGATGGCGCCGCCTTTCTCTTGCTCAGCATAGGGCGTCGCTATATCTCATCACAATTTATGCAAAAAATATCATTTTATAGCATGTAAATCAATATTAATTACAGGATTAGGATTAAGATTAGGATTGGGATAGGGAAGGTTGAGGTTAGGAAGACTCGGATTAGGGTGAGAGTTGGGGATAGGATGGTTAGGGTTGAGGTTATGTTTGAAGTTAGGGTTGGGATTAGGACGATTAGGGGTTAGGATTGGGGTTAAATTTAGGGTTAGGTTTGGGGTTATGAGTGTTCAGATTGGGGTTGAGTTTGGGTTTGGGATTAGAAGTATTATGATTAGGAGGTTAAGGATTGTGGTTAGGGTTGAGGGGGTTAACTTTATGTCTGGGAGGGCTGGGATTATGGGTTAAAATATGAAGGATTGGGATTAAGAGGGTTGGGGTTAGGGTTATAGGGTTAGGAGTGATTTATTTAAAGGCATCTAAAGATTCAAAATAACGCAAGACAGGAAAATGGTCAGGAGATAAACTAACTGGTTATGTCACAGTTAAAGGTTCGGAACAGTAATCAAATATTTCCGCAGGGATTTGCTTATTGGAGTGTTCCAGGGATTCATGTCCCAGGCTGTGAAATCTGCAGCGTTTATTTCTTCAAAATACATCTACACCGATATCGACTCGTATCACATGATTACGAGATTATTCGCCACTTTTACTGACAACTTCCCAGCATTTTTCAATCCATCACAGTCGCATTAACGTGAAATTAACGCTAAGCGTCTGTTTCTCAGGTTACGGCTTTGTGGATTTCGACAGTCCCGTGTCTGCACAGAAAGCCGTGGCGGCGCTAAAGAGCAACGGAGTTCAAGCTCAAATGGCAAAGGTGCGACAGCAACCTCCGACACTTTCTTCTTTTTTTATAGGCTTTACTCACATCTCTGTGAGAACGCGGTTTTGCGAGAGGGCGCCAAATTAGCGTCCCTTTTTAGTTTTGTACACCAGGGGGCAGCGTGGAGCAGTCGTCTCAAGGCCGCAGAGGGAGTCAGGAGAGGTTAGGGGGGGTGCTATTTGTTTAGCAAAGCGGCAAGGAGAAAAAACTCACACGGTCCATTATTAAACAGACAAATTCCCCCTGAAAGCTTTTGTGCACACGTGAGCGTAAGATCGCTTTTTAGACTCCTTTAAAGCTCCACTCTCCTGCTAAGATGTTATAATAGACTGTGTTTCAGAGAGATCTACGCTCGTTCAGGCACAAGGGCGTTAGTCAAATCAGCTACTGATAGAGGTGAGGCGAGGTGAAGAGGCCTGAGGTGCAGCCAGCGTGAAAAATTCACTCCGGAGGTCTTTCTCTATAAGCAGGAGATCTTCCACTCGAGCGCATGGAAAGCATGTTCATGGAGCCCGTTATGTTCACTTTAGGTCTTGCAGGAGCATGTTTGGGGGTCCAGTGAAGGAGAAATTTTATGCTACAGCATCCAAAGACTGTACAATTCTTCCCCTATAACAGAATTATACCTGGAGAGAAGTGTCCCAATACTTTTGGTTTTTTACAATGTTCGTTTCGTTTAACGCTGTTATTGTACACACCTGCAGTGTGAGTGTGTGACGGAGTTACACTGACCTCCTCCCACTGCTTCTGCTTCAACGTTCAATTATTCAGCATTTCTCCTCTCCCCAGCTTTGATTCTGTTCTAGAGCTTCGATCAGCCGTTTGTGCTCCAGTTTTTGTGTTTGATTTACCTTGTTCTTTTTTTTTCTTTAATGCTGTTCCTCCTTAAATGAGACGAGCTTCCAGAGTCAGCCAAAGTACTCCGTACACATGATCGCCATGGTTACGCCCCTTTGCTTACTAGAGTTGGATAATAAATCCAGGGCACCCTCAGAAACCAGATTGCTTCACACAGAAAGAATGTCAGATTTGCCTCGGGAAAACGGCGGCTCAAATTAAGCCTGACGTGTCTTTCCTGGAATGCACAACTTTTTTTTTTTACGACGAAGCAGATGTGGATCGAACAAAATAAAAAAAGTCGATGCCGATTAGAACGAAATCCGAATTGTGTGAAACCATTGTGTTAGATGCCTTCAGAGAGCTGAGATCCCTTTTAGAAGTCCAGCTTTTTAATGTTCTTTATGTTCCTCATTCGATTGGGTTGCAGCAACAGGAGCAGGACCCGACCAACCTGTACCTGTCCAACCTGCCCGTGTCCATGGACGAGCAGGAGCTGGAAAACCTCCTGAAGCCTTTCGGACAGGTCATCTCCACTCGCATCCTCAGAGACGCACACGGCATGAGCCGGGGAGTAGGTTTCGCCAGGTCAGTGCACACACACACACACACACACACACACACACACACACACACACACACACAGTTTGGTTAAATTTCAGTAAAAAAAATTACAGAAGAAGAAATGCCAAATATAGAAGAATTGCGGAAGAAATGCAAAATATCAATTTGCTTGTAGTTTTTTATTTTTATTATTTTTTTATTAATGAAGTTTATCATCATCGTGTGAACAGTTTAAATTTTTTTTTTACATTTCAATAAAATAATATATAATATACTAATTTTATAACATTTTATAATATTTTATAAATATAAAATTTTATATATTTTATATAATATTTTATTTAAAATTGTTTATATATACATATAAACAATTTTAAATAAAATAATATATAAAATAATATTGTATAACATTTTATAATATTTTTAAAATGTACATAAAATGTATATAATATATATTATAATATATAATATTAAATCAAATTAATGCAATACACTTTTTTATTATATTGATTTAATTCATTAAAATGGGACAAATTAAATTGATGAAATGTGTGTGTGTGTGTGAGATGTGGAATTGTCAGTACTTTCTCCTTTTAAGCAAAATTCTTGAAGCCGGACATAAAATCCGTTATCTCCAGACGGTCGCAAAAACGAAAGTGGCAGTTTTATAACACGCTACAAATCATATTTCCAGCAATTAGAAACAGTGACACTGCGCTAACTCTCGTCTCTTTTTTACTGTCTTGTTGTGAAACTAAACAAAGTTTCATTGTAACTGTATAAATATATACAAATGTGTATGTGTGTGTGTGTGTGTGTGTGTGTGTGTTTTCTTTTTGTTTTTTGTTTTTTTTTATTCAGAGCACCATCTGGCCCGCTGTGTTCAGGTTTAGCCATGCAGTAAAAGCAGGTCAATCACAAATGTTTTTTTCTCTCTCTGTCTCAGGATGGAGTCTACAGAGAAGTGCGACGCCGTGATCTCTCACTTCAACGGGAAGTTCATTAAATCTGGAATGCTGGGTAATTAAAACGCAAAAAACCCTCTTTTTATTAACGTTTACAGAATCTTCAGAAAATCACAAAACGAATAAACGTGCGAAACGTGTTTCTAGGCGCGTCGGAACCGCTGCTCTGTAAATTCGCCGACGGAGGCCAGAAGAAGCGTCTGGGTCAAACCAAATACGTTCCCAACGGACGAACCTGGACCCGGGACGCCGAGGTGAGACTAGTAAGTTCATCTCCTGTGCTTTATACGATGCTCTGGATTTCTACTCACTGCTGTAAATAATGAATAAAATAAAATAAAAACAACAATATGGTTTTCGTCATCGGAATTGCTTTTTTTTTGTCTTTCAGAGTGGGATAACGTTGACCTATGACCCCAATGCTGCTGCGCTCCAAAATGGGTAAGCCCTGCCAGATGTGCTCCTTTTGCCTTTGGTCATGATAACCTCCAGTCTTCTGGAAAGTTGTGCGGAAGCTGCGGGGGTGCATTCAGCATGAGCAATTCATGTTCACTAGTTTTGGAGCTCTAGAGCAGGAGATCTACATTTTTTTTTTTTTTTTTCCCATCTTCATTGATCTGGGATTTTTTGCACTTTCTTGAGCATCCCATTCCACCTCCCATTTGCCGTTATAGGAACGTCCACTCTCCTGAGAAGGTGTTCCTCTAGATTTCAGGATCGTCCACATCCTCCAACCCATCTATATCATATCTTTATGGAGATGATAGTTTAGTTCTTGTAGGAGATTTATTAGTTTGGAGAAGAACCTCTTATGTCTGGAAAAATACGCTGTCCCAATACTTTTGCCACCATCATCCATTTCCTGAATTGTGTAGATGAAGCATCTTGATTTTGTCTTCTGTAACACATTCAGGTACTACACCCAGCCCTACAGCATGGGGAACAGGATACTGACCCAGACAGCCGTGTCTCCGTACATCTCACCCGTCTCCACTTACCCGGTATGACCTCCTGCCATCTCTCCATCACTCCATCTCTTTCTCTCCACTATATTTTTAATGCTCTTTCCAAGCCTGCTTTCTACCATTGGACAGAGTGTGTCTTGTTTTCTGAGTAGATGTACCATGTAAGATTATGAAAATACCCAGCAGCCTTTGTGGTCCAGCTCGGAGCATCTCAGGCGATGAGCAGAACGGAGAACACAGCAGCTGTGTCAATGTAGTGCTGAGTCGTTTGCTTTCATACAGCACCTGCTCTTAACTGTGTGTGTGTGTGTGTGTGTGTGTGTGTGTGTGTGTGTGTGTGTGTGTGTGTGTGTGTGTGTGCAGGTTCAGAGTCCCTCCTGGATGACACATCAGCCTTATATTATGCAGCATCCGGTAAGAGACAAAAAAAAAAAAAAAAGCATTAGTTCACTTCCTCTCTTTCGTTGAACCACAGCAGGGTCACCACCATTACAGATAATGTGAATGAGATATACAGGGATTATTGAGATACCAGAATATGAGATATTGGGGGTTAATGAGACATTTGTTGGGGGTGAATGAGATGTGAGAATACGAGATATTGCGGGTAAATGAGATATATGAGGGATGAAATAGGGTGAAATGAGATAAAAGCCTTTTAAGTCATTATTTGAATTAGATTGAATTTGATTAGGCAATCAGACAAGCATTTCACACACACACACACACACACACACCCTAACCCTATTTTTATTTTGTCAATTAATAAAATTTAATCTGTAACATCTGATTATGGAAAATGGTGTGTGTGTGTGTGTGTGTGTGTGTGTGTGTGTGTGTGTGTGTGTGTATGTGTCGGTGAGTGGGTGTGTGAGGAGGTTTCACTCAAGAAACGAGTTCGGAAATGGAAAGAGGAATCTGTTCTCATTCATGTGATCCTCACCCAGTGATGTCTTTCTTACTCTCTCTCTCTCTCTCTCTCTCTCTCTCTCTCTCTCTCTCTCTCTAGGGAGCTGTTCTGTCGCCCTCTATGGACCACCCTATGTCCCTGCAGCCGTCCTCCATGTTGGCTCCTCTGACGCAGCAGATGGGCCACCTCTCCTTAGGCGGCACTGCCACTGTAACGTTTACACAAACCACATTTCGATAGAATTCCCTGTAACCCACCTCCTGTAATCGTGGTGTTTAATTTGTATGTGCTTTTTTTTCCTTTCCAGTTTATTCCGACGAACACACCTATGCAAGGAGCGTATATTCCTCAGTACGCTCACATCCAGGCGGCTGCCATCGCCAGCGAGGTACGGAGGTTTGTTTGATATCAGCACATCTTCGAAAGGGTTCCTTAGCCGCTGTGAATATCCAATAAATGCAAAAAAGTTTAGCTTTTTATGTTATCAGGAAGCGGGAAAGAAAAATTCTTGTGGTCAATGACTCGAACTGGAGACTCCTTCCATAATAGGCTAAATAAATGGAAAAATGCAGATTATTCCGCTCGGATCATGTGACGCGTCATGTGTGCGAGTCCTTGTTGCTATAGAAACGTGATTGAATATAAAGCCAGCAAATTCAATTCACCGTATAAAACAATAGAAACAGAAGGTGTTTCTCTCAGGGTGGTTTGGTGTTGATGGAACGTACAATCCATTTGTTTGCGTTTCAGGATCCCAACGTCCAGGCCCAGGACATGACCTCCAGCGATCCCTCCACCTTCCCATACCAACCGAACAAGCAATAAAAAAGGTAACCTTAAGAGTAACGCCACGTTTACGCGTATTCACGTTCTCTCCCGTCGAGCGTCCTCATCCCCCGTCTGTTTTCCAGGTGAGCAGTTGGGGAGGCGGAGTCAAAAGAGGGCTACTATAACTACAGGCTTATCTTCCTCTGAACAGGAAGTGACATCACACACAGAGGGAAAAAAAGACACCTTTACTTTGCACAGGCTCCTACAGAAAAAAAAAGAAAAGAAAAAAAATACACGTAAAAAGTCCACGGTTTGAATCAACTTTAACAACCTCAAAGACCCGCAGCAGGTGCATCAGCAAACGCAACAATGCAACTCATCACAGACAGACGGACGGCTAGACGGACAGACGGACAGCATAGGAGAAGAGAAGTACCTTTTATTTTGCTAAAAAGGAAACAGGACGAACGCTTATTTTGTACCAAGGACTTCAGGAACAGACCAAAGTCTGTGAACACTGGACCCCAAAAACAAAAAAAAAGGAAGAAAAAAATTTTTAAAAAAAACAAAGCAAAAAAAATACACGATGCGGTGTGATCGTACCTTTAGATGCATGAGAGGACTTTTTAGTATGGTTTTTAGTGTGTTTTTACTGACCGTTTCTCTCTCTCTCACACACACACACACACACATACACACACACACACACACACACACACACACACGAATACACAATGCTGTGGTAGTAGCGATGGGGAGGTTTCTTTCTTTCTTTTTATTTCTTTTTGCTTTTGTCTTCCGCACTTTGCCTTCTTGGTCCGTAGTAACAGACATTTTTGCCTTGTAAATACCGGGTTTAGATTCTATCGTTTGACGGCCGGCGTCGCTCTTCTCTCCTGTCTGTCAAAGCGGATTAATAAATCCACACGCTTTACTGTAGGTGTGTGTGTGTGTGTGTGTGTGTGTGTGTGTGTGTGTGCGCGTATGAGAGACGGGGAAAAGATGAAATTCTGCCGTCCTCCGAAGTCTTCTTGCCTTTTTAGTCGGAACTTGATGTGGTAGTTATAGACGAAGCTGTCGTTAGTGTAGGAACGGGGGACGGTTCAAAGGGTGGGCGGGGCTTAGCAAGGGATACATTGATTTGTGGGCGGAGCTTAATTGAGATATAGATTATACAGGAAGCGATCGCCCTTCGGGACAGATGAGTAGTTTTTCAGAGATCGGATTATTGACTTTTTTTTTCATTTTTATTTTTTATGCCAGTTTTTTTTTGTCCTTTTTTTTTATTACAGTTGTGTAGAAATTTCTTGTACTGAGAGGCAGAAGTGCAATGTTTCTTTTTAGCTAGAGAGCAAGACTTGTACAGAAAAAAGAGACGCTTTTTTTTGTTGTTTTAACGAAATCAATCATTGGGAGGGAAATCCTTTTTTTTGTTTTTGTTTTTGCCATTTTTTTATAATTTTTTTTTTTTTTTTTTTTTTTTGTATTAATTCCCCCCTTTCTAGTTAATGGCAATATTAAGGGCTGCAGCTGTCAATCAGAAACGAAGATGCAGTGACTTTAGAATCAGATAAAGTGGATTCTGTTATAAATGAGATGTTTGTAGAGAAAACGAAGGACAAACCCAAATCCTTCAGGGGAAAAATGAACTGACGAACGCTGACCTCTTCGATCGTAAATTATAATCAGGTCCTTCATAGGAAAGAATTAAGGCAATAAAAATAAAAAAATCATGGCAATTAACGATACACTGTATAGACAAACGTTTGTGGACACCCGAGCATAAGATTCAAAACGCGCTTCTTTTGGAACATTTGCCGATATAATGACCTCCACTCTTCTGGGAAGATGTTCTACTAGATTTTGTGGTTCACTTGGAGACCAGGTTGTTATTAATACACTGTACAGTGTACAATAGGGTTCTATAGCAGGCCACGCAAGAGATCTTCTACGAGATCTTTCACAGACCAGTGTAAAGTATATCTTCATGGAGCTGGCTTTGTGCACAGGAACAGGTATGAGATATTAAATATCACCATCACCATTCTAAAAATCAGGTGTCCCAATACTTTTATCTATCGTGTATTTTCGTTCCACCAAAGACCATTTAAAAAAGGAAAAAAAAAAAAACGCTCCTATCATTACGGATTAACGCTAAGGTGCAGGTGTTTGTAGATGTTCGGCTATTCGGAAAATAAAATTGTGCCTTTTTTTTCTCGGTTTTGATCAAGTTTGTATTCACTTGTAATCTCAGACGTGAAGTATCTGAGAGCCGCGACACGAAAAAAACGCTAAACCAATCAAAAACTCACGCCGCAGATTCACGAGACGCTTTGGTCTTTAACTTCAATAGAGTCACGTGTGTCTTTTTTTTTTATTGTTTGTTTGTTTGTTTTACGCGGCCGTTTTTTTTCTTTTGATGTCCAGGTCAGCTTGGCCGTCGATCTACCTCAGAGTTGTATCTGTCGTCTGATTGGTCGGGTTTGCAGGTCTATCCTGTCCAATCAGAAGAAATGAAAAAAAAAAATAAAACATACAAAGCACCAGCTCTGGAGCTGGGATCATACAGGACTTCACATTTAACACATCTGTTCATTCTTCAAAGGAAACGTTTTTATGTGGGGGGTTTTATTCGTGTCTTTTGGTTTGCTTTTTTTTTTTTGGAGTTTGTTTGATGATTTTGAACATCTGGATAGAAACAATGGATCTCTTCGTGGCGGTATGGAACGCCTGCGTGACTGCTTTCAAATAAAATTGAAACAAAAAAACGTTTCACGTTTTCACGCAAGATATCGAGGCTCAATCCGATCAACCAAAGTAACGCATTTTGTCATCGAGATGTATTTAAACATGGAAATTCGATGAGGGACTGTTTTTTCAGCTTCACCTCACACAATCCTTCACGTCCACATCGAGAGACTGCGGGTTAAAGGGAAAAAAATCAGACATGCTGCACAGGATTCACATTTTCTTTTATATATATATATATATATATATCTAATTGTACACACACACACACACACACGCACACGCATACACACAGTTTTGCAAATGGTTAAAATGTACAGCGACAACGAGGACAACAACGACGACAAAACCTGCTCCTGTGTTTGTCTATTCTTCAATTGTTCTTCTTCTTTTTTTTTTTTTTTTTTTTTTATT
>NC_060892.1:25577559-25840059 GCF_014805685.1 Silurus meridionalis
TTGGAAAATGTTCTACTAGACTTTGGAGTGTGTTTTTTTTTAGAAATTTGTGCTCATTCAAACACATTCAATTCAGGTTCTGATGTAGGTGAGGAGGCCTGGTGTGTACTCAGCATTCACATTCATCCCAAAGGTGTTCCATAGGGTTTAGAGCGTCATAGCAGGAGATCTTATACCATGTGCAACCCATATAAAGCATATCTTCATGGAGCTGGCTTTGTGCACAGGGGCGTGGTCATGCTGGAACAGGTTTGAGACATCCTGTACAACTCCAACATTGTGTAAACAGTTTGGGAAAAGAATCACATATCGCTCCGAAAGTCAGGTGTCGCAATATTTTTATTTCATATAGTGTTCCTTTACAATGCACTAAGATTTTAGTAGTTCTGAGGTCAGAAGAGATCAAGAGTAGATATTTTTGACGTCATTGCCCAAAGATCTCCGGGGTTACACATGTGTACAAAACATCTGTTTGCAGCTACAATTAACCTGACCTGAAAGCAGAGCCAGAGGTGAAACAACCAACATAACACACATTAAATCAGGCTCTGACTCTTTGATGTACTAGTGGAGAAAAGTGCAGCAATAAAGTCAACACACACCAATAGTTTACTGTGATTCCTTTTAAACAACAGTAATAATATCATATATATATATATATATATATATATATATATATATATATATATATATATATATATATATATATATATATATTTCTGTGATCTGTGATTTCTGTGAAAATCACTGTTCCAGCTTCTATTTATACATTCAATACTTTGGCATAAATGTACCAGCAACAACAATCATAATAAAAACTGCAAGAACAACATTATTAATAGTAATAACAATCACCACCACCAACAACTAATAACACATTAATAATTAACAACAACAATAACCAACAACAATCATAATACTGGCAACAACACCTACTACAACATCATATTAACAAACAATTATCAATTATTATAACAGCAACAACAACGGTAATAACAACATTAATGATAGGAACAACAACAATCAATTATTATAACAGCTACAAATACTACAATCATTATAATATAAGCAACAGCCACACCAACAACAAACGCAAATCATTGAAACAGAAACAACAGTAATAAATAGCAACAATAACAAAAACATAATTAATTCTAACAACATTTATCATTGTAACAGCAACAACTGCATCTACCACAACTACGACAATAATAATAACATCAACAACAACAATTGATATAACAGCAACAACAACAGTAAAAACAATAACAACAATAGCAACATTAGTAATCACAACATTCACCATTGTAACATCAAAAACAGTGCCCACACCACCACCCACACCACTACAACTACAACAATAATAATATCAACAACAACAATCGATATAACAGCAACAGTAAAAACAACAACAACAATAACAACATAAATAATCACAACATTCATCATTGTAACATCAACAACAGTGCCAACACCACCACCCACACCACTACAACTACAACAATCATTATGACAACAACAACCACTAATACAAGCATCAGGATAATTATAATAAAAATAACAACAATTATCATAACCGCGGCCACGCCCCTACACCCCCCCCCGCTCATACTAGCGCCTTATTTGTTTATTACAGATCATTAATTCATTCTGCATATTTTTAATTAACGGCGGCATTTTTGTTTTATCTTCTTCATCACAGTAATGCTATAAGACCATGACAATTATAAAACAGAAATCATGTAAAAGTGTTTTCTCTTCGCGCTCGTGCTTTCCCCTCTCTTCCACTCTCACCTGGGCGGAAGTGACTTGAAAGTCGGCCAGGTAACAGCGCCGGCCCACTTCCCCCTCTTCCCTCCAGGTGAGACAGATCTCCCTGCGTGTTCCAACGTCCCCTACACACACACACACACACACACACACACACACACACACACTGAAGCCGAGCTTCACCTATCACCTCTGCATTTCCGTTCTGGAGCGATATGAACTTCCCTCATCCTCCTTTCTCACCTGTGCAGAGGCCGTGAGCAGGAATGGGGATCTTTCTCCTCATCCTCTTCCTTCACTGGTGGATTAGAGCGGCAGCAGGTAAGGACTCTTTAAATCTTATAATTAGTTCACTGAAATCATTTCGTTATTGGTTTATTCTTTTATTTACAGCCATAAAATTCGAAATGTTTTTTTTTAATTCTGCTACCATTCATCACGTTTAGCCATCACACAGTGCGCGTGCCATTTCAAAACAGCAAAGAAAACTATATCCGGTCAGACATATAGAGCATTTTCATGTACAGTCTTATTTATCTTATTCCGTTGACCATGTCAACAAACACACATGCGTATACACACACGCACACATGCACGCACGAACGCGCGCGCGCCCATGCACACCTTGAGAGTGCAACCCGATTTCAAGAATGCGACTGAATCCGGAAAGATGTATTAGTTCTTATCCAGGGAAAATGCGCAACGTTTTAGGTTCATTCCTGATGTTTGTTGTAAAGAAAGAGTGATTTTGAGTGTTTTGAAATGTTTTGTTTGCGCCTCTCGCGCGTCCAGGCAGCTGTGGGGCGCGAGGCGCGCGGTCGTGCGGCGAGTGCGTGCAGCTGGGACCGCAGTGCGCGTGGTGCTCTTTACAGGTACGCGCTCACCTTCATCTTACCTTCATCCTCACCCTCAAAATTACCTTCACACTCATCCTCAATCTCATCTCATTTTCACCCTCACCCTCATCCTCATCTCATCCTCCCCCTCATCTTCACCCACACATCACCCTCGCCCTTACTGCATCTCACCCTCACCTCACCCTCACCCTCATCTCACCATTTTTGCGATCTATCTGTTGAATGTTGCAATAGCTTTTTTTTCTACAGCTTTTCTCCACACACCTCATCCACATCTCATTTGCAGCATTTCAGACCCACAGCTACATGGACACCTGATCATCACACTCATATGGAGGCCTTTCACAAACTGTTGCCACAAAGCCGGAAGTTCTGCACACAATTGTATGGGATTCCATTGTATGCTGATGTTTCTTTACTGGAACTGAAGGTTGTGGTTTAGTGGCCACCATATCTGCATTTCACCTCCAGGGATGAATTCTGGGTGCGCCGGTTTCTGGTCTAAAAACTCGAATTATAAGCATATTTGTGTGTCACCTTCATGGCTGGGGGCTTAAATTCCATCTCCGCCTTGTGTGCATGAAGTTTGGAGTTTGCATGTGATTTTAGGGGTTTCCTCCGGTCAGTCCGGTGGTCTGATTGGCCAAGGTCAAGGACGAAAACATGCTGTACCACGTGCACACCTGTACCAGCATGACACAGGGAAGGCAAGGGTTACCAAGATCGGAGATGAAGAACATGGTAGGACCGGAAGAACAGGGCTGGAGTGTCATGCACAAAAGAAGACCTTTGTTATGAAGTGCAACATCGCCGACGCCTCAGGCACATCTTAAAAACACACACGTGTAGATAAATGACACACTAGAATGTTGTGGAAATCCATCTCAGAAGAATGAAGCTTATAATAACAACAACCAGAACCCAAACTTTATATCTGAATTTACAAACACTCTTTTGGCTGAATGAATCTCCACAAATCTCCACAAAATCTCCACAAAATCTAGTGGAACATCTTCCCAGAATATGAATTACAGCTGCAACACATCTGGCAAAGTGTGTGACTTTTTTTTGTTTGGCTTTACAGAATTTCACAGATTCCTTAGCAGCGAGCGAGCGCTGCGCAACTCGTGAAGAGCTTCTTCTTCAGGGATGTCCTCAAGAGTTCCTGCAGTTCCCGGTCAACACAGTAGAGCTGCTGGATGACGGGCCGTTAGGGAAAAGCGCAGACCCCGATAACGCGTCTTATATCGCACCACAGAGGATGGCGCTCAAACTTCGGCCAGGTGAGATGTCCAGGATGCTCTCAAGAATATCTGGCGTTTTTTGTTAGTTTTTACGTATTTTTATTTTTTTTTTACATCAGGAACCAAAGTGACCTTTCAAGTAAAAGTACAGCAATCAGAAGACCATCCGGTGGATATGTACTACCTGATGGACCTCTCAGCCTCGATGTTCGACGATCTGAAGAGGATCACACACCTCGGGTCGACGCTTTCCAGAGAAATGGCTAGTCTCACGAGTAACTTTCGCCTGGGATTCGGTTCGTTTGTGGAGAAGCCGGTTCTGCCCTATATTAAAATTACTCCAGAGGAGCTGAAAAACCCCTGCTGGTAACATTCCCATAATGAATTGCTTATTAAGATTAAACAGGACGAACCGAATGATGTGGGGCAGAAAGATATTTCCGGAAAAGGAAAATATTTCATGGCGTGATGTTTTTTTTTCGTTTAGGAGCGTCGAGCACGTTTGCCTGCCCACGTTCGGATACAGGCACGTCCTGTCGCTAACGAGCAGCACAGAGCAGTTTAATAAGATCATCTCGAAACAGCGCATCTCAGCGAACAACGACATTCCCGAGTGTGGCTTCGACGCCATCATGCAGGCGGCGGTGTGCGGGGTGAGGGATTTGGTTCTCCGTCCTACACACATGCACTGAACACACCGGGCTCTTTTGCTGTTTCTAAAAGGAATCTGTTTTGCGTCCGTAGGACAAGATCGGGTGGAGGAACGATTCCATGCGCTTGCTGGTTTTTGCGAGCGACGCCGATTCTCATTTCGGGATGGACAGCAAAATGGCCGGCATCGTCATCCCTAACGATGGACAGTGCCACCTAGATGCCAACAATGAGTATTCCATGGCAGGTGAAATGGTAAGATGAAGTCTCTGAACTCTGATCATGTAAATAATAATTGCAGTATTAGAAAAGAACATTGACATTATATGGACAAACCCGTGTGGACACCTGAGCATAAGGTTGGTATGTCCTTTTTTGAACATCTCACACGTAGTCTCCATCTGCTGGTATAATGAGCTCCACTCTTCTTAGATGTTCCACTAGATTTTGTGGGGATTTATTTAACCACAAGGCAGGTACTGATGTAGGTGATGAGGTTTTGGGTTTCACATTCATTCCAAAGGTGTCTAATAGGGTTTAGAGCTCTATAGCAGGCCACACGAGATCTTCCGCATCTTCCGACGCCATGTAAAGCATTACTTCAAGGAGCTTCCAGTGAAGGGAACCATGCCACCACAATTGTGTGTCTCCAACTTTACAGTTTATGAAAGATATGGTTGAAAAAAGTCAGGAAATGTCCCAGTATTTTTGATTCAGACATTGCATGGTTTTGTTTCTCTCTCATGTTTAGGAGTATCCAACATTAGGACAAATAATAGACAAGCTGGTGGAGAACAACATCCTCCTCATCTTCGCAGTGACCGAAAACCAGAGACAAACCTACACGGTGAGATCAAGTCTTTCAGGATTGTGTACTAAATCCACACAGTAGGTTTTATGCAAAAAAAGGTTCAGCTGAATCTCATTTATGGAGGACGAGATACGCGCTGCGATCGCATGCCTCATTCAGCCGCGCTTTGGACGTGTTTAAACACGATCACGCCACTCGTGTTTACCAGGCATGACGAAACTTTTTCCTTTCGAAGCTTTCTCTGGACTCATGCCCGCTTTATATATCTCTATATCTACCTTCTGCATTCCGCAAGCCAGTGGCTGTTTTTATGTGGAATTTTGTTTTGTTTTTCTATTTTGTACAGAACTATGCAAGTCTAATTCCTGGTGCGACAGTGGGTGTGTTGGAAAGCGATTCCCGGAACATTCTCGAACTGATCTTGACTGCGTACAAGGTACAGTAGTTCTTTGTCGATCTCTGGATACCTTCGTAAACTCAAGGTTCTGAGATGTTAGAAGAGAGAAGAAGAGAAATCTCGGTAGTCTTTCAGAAACCCCACAATAATGAGAAATTCCACAATTGGAAACTTTGTGAACCTCTTGAGTCATACAGCATTTAATGAATATGGTCATTCCGGGGAGTGTGGGTGCGTATATGATGATGATGAAGGTGCTCAGTGGTTTGTTTTTTTCAATCTTCCTTGCCTTTTCTATTTTTTTTCTTCTTGTCTGGGCCTTAATGTTCACAGAGCATGTCTGCACTCGTCCTCTCGAGGTCGTTTGATCTTGCCATTTCTGTTCCTTCAACCCCCACTTCTTCGCTCTCTAATACCTCGTTTTAGCTCAATCCGTTGAAGCTCTTCAGAGCTCATTAAAGAAACCGGGTCTCCTGCCTCAGTTTTTACCTTAATGAGATTGTAGATGTTCAGCATCTCTTTCTCCACTACGTCTGGTTTTCTTTGCTCTTTTAATAACTTCCACAATTCTAATAAGATCTTCCACTACATTTTGGAATGTGCTTGTGGGAAGTTAGTGTAGGGTAAGGTGAGGAGGCCCAAAGTTTTCAATATGGTTGGAGCTCTATAGCAGGAGATCTTCCACTCCAAACCATGAAAAGCAGATCTTCATGGAGCTGTCTTTGTGTATAGGTGCATTGTCATTCTGGAACAGGTTCAGGTCTTCTCGTTCAAGTGAAGGGAATATTTTATGCCACAGCATCCCAAGACGTCCTGTACAGTTGTGTGACTCCATTTTTGTGGTAACAGTTTGTGGAAGAACCACATCTTCTTCTTGATGCCCATGTTAGGAGTCGCTACAGCGGATTGTCTATCTACATATCACTCTGTTATCTACATCTGCCTCTTTCAAACTAAACACCTGCATGTCCTCTTTTACCACATCCATAAACCTCCTCCTTGGTCTCAATACGTCCATCAAGTGTAGACCAAAAACGAAATATAGTGAAATATGAGATCAAAATAAGATGACTCATCCTGCTTTTCCTCCATCTGTATGTATTTGGATAAAAGGTCTCGTGTGAGTAAAAGTGATGTATCTAAAGCTTTATTTATTTATTTTTTTAGGAGCTAAGGTCCGAAATTGAGCTGGAGGTCCTGGGGGACACTGAAAATCTCCATATCTCCTTTACAGCTCTCTGTCCAGATGGTGCAGTCCAGCCAGGGCTTAAACACTGCACCAATGTCAAAGTTGGAGACGTAGTGAGTCCTCGTTTACTTTTAATTTTTTATACTACACTCAATCGATGGTTAATGCGATGGAAAAATGCGATGGAAAAATTTTAGGATATTATTGAGTGATAATCCAGATGGGTGTTGGTGCATGATGTTGAGGTGAGGAAAGTCATTGGTGTTTCATTTCGATCATTTCTTGCAATTATTTTATATACAGATCTAGAATTACATGCATTTTTTCCTCACTTACTAATAACAAAGCCGTTGGCGTTAACTCCTGGTGCCGTTCAACACTCTGAACACCTTCCTTCCAGCCAATCAGAATGGAGCATTCAGACTATAAAAGATGAGTTTTAGAATAACTACACGCTAAACTCAGAGACTTGATTAAAGTTCTTTTAAGTCAAACACACACACACACACACACACACACAATCTGCTATCGTTCTTCTCTCAGGTGACCTTTAATGTCACAGTGGAGCTGGACAGCTGCCTGGACGCGTCTCATCATTTCTCGCTGCGGCCCCTGGGCTTCCAGGACACCCTGGAGGTGGAGCTGGAGTCGGTGTGTGAGTGCGGCTGCCAGAAGTGGGCCGAGTTAAACAGCACGCACTGCAGTGAAGGACGAGGTGCGCTGGAGTGTGGATCGTGTCTCTGCGCCCCTGGGTTTGTAGGTACGAGGTGCGAGTGTGAAGAGGACAAAGTGCAAGTCAGTGACTGCAGGTGAGAAAGACATATCAACCGTATAATGTTACAGCGTGTGATTGTAATATTTTTTAAACGCATACATTCAATGTGTACACACCTGCACAGGGCTTCCGACAGCAAAGAGGTGTGCAGCGGACAGGGCGAGTGCTTCTGCGGCCAGTGCGTGTGTTACATGTCCGAGTTTGGGCTTGTGTATGGAAAATACTGCGAGTGCATGGACTTCTCATGCGTCAGATTCCGAGGGAAGCTGTGTGGAGGTTAGTAGTTGGAGTGTGTGTAGGGAGGAGTGTGTGTGTGTGTGTGTGTGTGTGTGTGTGTGTGTGTGTGTGTGTGTGTGTGTGTGCTCTCCCTTAATAAAACAAAAACATCCTGGTAATTACACGCATTCTTAACACCCAAATTAAAGTTCGATGCAGGGAGTAAAGTATGTTCAAGTCTCAGCGTGACAGTTCAGATTGTGTTGATTTTCAGTAGGATCTGTTCAACTTTAAGGAACGTTTAGGAGATGCTCAGGAGATATTGGGTTCTGGAATCAGCCCAGTTGAACAGATTACATCTTACACTGTAAATCTTCATATACGTGCAGATTTATACAGATTTCTCAATCCACCGATTTTGACCGCGCAACCGGCGAGATTCATTCACAAAGGTATCGGGACACCTAAGTTTCCCACCCATATCTTCTTCTCCCCAACATTTTATTGGCACACTATTGTATGGGAAGTGAATTTTCCCTTCCACTGGGCCTTACTAGGAGAGCCAAACCTGTTCCAGCACTGCAATGGAGCTGCACAAATATCCAGCTCATAAAGATATGCTTTCCATGGGTTGGAGTGGAAGATCTCCTCCTATTGAGATGAACATGAACGCTGAATCCACCCCAGGCCTCTTGGCTGAATGAGAACAGTGTGGAATGTGGGACGTTTAGAAAGGACATACCAATCTTACGGTCAGGTGTCCACAAACTTTTGTCCATATAATATACATGATGCTACACCAGTTTTATAAATTACAAACTTAAATGGGAAAAGGACACGTGATGTGGTGTCTGGCCTCATTTTGTCATAGTGTGTATTACACGTAGGGGTCACACTGGATTTTTTTTTCCTTGCTGGTGAATGTTGGCTCACGTCTTACTAGAATTTTCTTGTCCTCAGGAATGAATGATGAGAGAGTTGAATCATAGAGCAGGTAATATGATATAAAACTAAAGCAATAGTTACAGGATTAGACACATGGAATACAATATCAATGATTCATTCATTATTAACATCCTTAAAAAAGCACCAGGTGGCAGGTACATGGACGTTTCTAGCTTTTTTGGCACTCTTGGCGAGATTCCTATTGACATAGAAATAGGAAACCCCCTCCCATAGCGTCACCCTCCCACCACCATGATCGACATGCTCCACCTCGACACCAAGTCATTTAGAGCCTTCCATAAAAATGGTTAAAAAAAAAATTCAAGTATGTAAATATAAAATGTATATTAAACTTCAGCAGAAAAATGGAAAAATGATTGAAATGGGTGTGGCTAAGGATAGCAGAGACGGCTCAGTGGCGCCCCCACAGGTGGTTGCGTTTCCGAGACGTTTCATCATGAAAGAATACTTCTCTTTAATGAATAAAAAATATTTAAATATATAGATATTAGGATTCCACGGATTCCACATTTACTCCCAATTTCCTCTTAGAACTTTCTTCACTCTTCTGGACATGGAAGAGTCAGGTGTCCCAATACTTTTGTCTGTATAGTGTATATGAAAGCAACTGCATTAATAGGTTTC
The DNA here is from genome assembly GCF_014805685.1 of Silurus meridionalis. Classification (NCBI taxonomy): domain Eukaryota; kingdom Metazoa; phylum Chordata; class Actinopteri; order Siluriformes; family Siluridae; genus Silurus; species Silurus meridionalis. The sequence continues at coordinate 25,587,060 of NC_060892.1, forward strand.
GAAGTGTATATAAGTAATGTTATAAACTTTATATAGTAACACATCTGTACTTGTGTTCAGGTAACGGACAATGCGACTGTGGCGAGTGTGTGTGCCATGAGGGTTGGACAGGCGAGTATTGCAACTGCAGCACCAGTGCACACACGTGCGAGGCAGCGGACGGCTCGGTCTGCAGCGGCCGTGGGAAGTGTGTGTGCGGGAAGTGCGAGTGTTCTGTCCCTGGAGCTTCAGGGGACAAGTGTGAGAAGTGTGCGACCTGTGGAGACGTTTGTAGCTCAACCAGGTGCGTCCACCTTCACTTTCTATCACATATAGGGAGAAATAAATATGTGTCTTTGGGTGTGTATATTGTGTCAACGGCCACTTTATTAGGAACACCAATCAGTGAGGATGGAGGTTTTACCGAAAGCAACCCTAAAGCAGTCAATGAGTTTCCTCTTTGTATATTGTGTATATTCACATCATAAATTGTTTTTATTAGACTTTACGGTTCACACACTGAGTGTGTGCTGGAGCATATATGTGTGTATATCGGTTGTTCTCTATAAAGCCAATTCAAAGTCATCATTATCACACTTCCCCTTTCCAAAGTACCCTTTCTAAAGTTTGATAAAAAAGATTTATTGAGTTGAGTTGACTGGTGTATAATCTGTGTGTTCATGTAGGTCTTGCGTGGAGTGTCATCTAAAAACCGATGAACCCTCAGACGAGTGCATCCGTAGATGTAGCACGGTTTACACCACTATCACCAACTCTACAGGTCAGTGTTCACCTTCTCTGCTTTCTCTTTTACTTTATAGTGCGGGGGGGATTTGGTGTATTGTATATTTACCATCGTTATATTAAGATTATTGGCAATAAATATTCTTCGAATTAACGATAGGCTTCAGATAAATGATGGGTCACAGAATAAGAAGGAACAATATTATGTAGGTGTTCAATAGGTTTTGAGCTCCTTAGCAGGAGATCTTTTACTCCAGCCAATGTAAAGCAGATCTTCATGGAGCTGGATTTGTGTGTGGTCATGTTGAAACAGGTTTGGATCGCTTAGTTTGTGAGTGGGGTAATGAGTAATATAAATATAAATAAAGTCCAAATTTGTTCTTATACTACAAACTACGGCCTACTTCCTCTTCTGTCTTATGTGTATATTTCCTAATTCGTCACTCGTACACACACACACGCACACAATTGCTTTCTTTTCCCCTTTCAGACTTTGACGAGAGCCACGCGGTGATGTGTGCTCTCCGCAGCGAGAACGAGTGCCTGATCTCTTTCACGTTAGTGGGCGGTGAAAAGGGAAGCACCGTGTACAAGCTCAGGCTTGGTAAGAGAGACGACTCTTCTCATTCCCCCACCCTATCATTACCATTCCCACGTTCCCATTCGCGTTACGTCAAGGCGACGTGAATAAGAGGCAGTCCGGGGATACAGCCGGGCCGAGGCGGTGACCAAGATACAAACGTGGTGGCGCTAAAGTTCCAGAAACAAGTGGAGGGTAGATACAGGAAGTAGGAAGAACTTAGGAAGCCATAATCAGAATATGTGTGCAGAATTATTTATTATGTAATAATAGAGTAGAGAGTGTTAGAGAAGTTAGGAAAAGAGTGCAGGCAGGGTGGAGTGGGTGGAGAAGAGTGATAGCAGGAGTGATTTGTGATAGAAGAGTATCTGTGAGAGTAAAAGGGAAAGTTTATAGGACTGTGGTGAGACCTGAGATGTTGTATGGTTTAGAGACAGTGGCATTGAGTAAAAGACAGGAGATGGAGCTGGAGGTAGCAGAGCTGAAAATGTTGAGATGTTCGTTGGGAGTGACAAGGATGGACAGGATTAGAAATGAGTTTATTAGAGGGTCAGCGCATGTAGGACGTTTTGGAGACAAGGTGAGGGAGGTGAGATTGAGATGGTTTGGACATGTGCAGAGGAGGGACATGGGGTATATCAGTAGGAGAATGCTGAGGATGGAGCCACCAGGAAGGAGAAAATGAGGAAGAACAAGGAGGAGGTTTATGGATGCAGTAAGGGAAGACATGCAGGTAGTTGGTGTGAAAGAGGCAGATGTAGAGGACAGGGGGGTATGGAGACGGATGATCCGCTGTGGCGCCCCCTAATGGAAGCAGCCGAAAGAATAAGAAGAATAGATAGTCATTCAAAGTGATTTAATTAATAGTTTCTCCTGCTTTTGCTCCACATTGAGTCCCATTTCCTGGTTTAATAAGCTCTACTCTTCTAAAAGGGTGTTAATAAAGTCAGGTACTGATGTAGGTGAAGTGAGGAGGTCTGAGTTTCAGTCAGTGTTCACATTAATTTCAAAAGGTTCGAGGTCAGAGCTCTATAGGAGGCCACTCATGATCTTCCACACACTTCCAACCCATGCATATCTTCATGGAGCTGGCTTTGTGCGTGCTGGAACAGGTTGCTAGTTCATGTCATGCAACCCCTCCAAGGACATTCAGTGCGCCTCAAAATTCTCCCAATACTTTTGTGTATGCGCATGACTTTTTAAACGTGCTTGTTTGGTCTTGCAGATTGTCCCAAGCCTCTAAATATCGCTCTGATCGCTCTGGGTGTCTGTATGTCCGTCCTCACTATCGGCATCACACTCGCGGTGGTTTGGAAGCTTTTCATTTATGTACACGACCAGAAAGAGGTCGCCAAGTTTGAGGCGGAGAGAGCGAAAGCAAAGTGGCAATCAGTAAGTTATAGAGTTTTTATGCCAATTTCCTATAAAACAAATATCGTTTCGTTATTTATTTTGCTTTCGTGTGTTTTTTTCATTTGCCGTATGTTCTGTTGCAGGGCACGAACCCTCTCTTCAGGAGCTCGACATCAACGTTCAAGAACGTGGCATACAAACACGCGACGGAGAGGAGAGCGAGAAATGAGATCTGCTGACCAGATTGAGGAAAAAAACGCTTTTAATATACCGACTGTAAAGATTTTTTTCATGTGTGTGCGTGTGTATAGTTTGAGCGACTGTTTTTATTTTCCTGTAGTATTTTCTCAAAAAAAAAAAAACAGGCTGTGGGATATATTTTATTCTATTTATCAATTTGCTGCTAAATCACCGCAAATCCAGGACAACAAACGCAAACACTCGATTCCGAAAGGAAAAATGATGTACGGGGAAACTAATGATTTAATTTATTCCTGATTTATTCTGAGGAATCAGCAGTCATTGCACATTTTATTGATTATAATCGCCGTTTTTTTATTGCTCGCTAGCAAGACTTTACGGAGAGTTCTTTCGTAAGGTAGGGAGGCGTACGCGATTTTTATGATTGTGTTGTTTTTTTTTGCCGCCATCTTTTTTTGGGAGGAAAATAAAATGCTGATTTTATACCATTTCAGGTTTAGGAGCTGCAACGTGATTGTCAGATGTTCAGGGTTTTTAATGGTTTGACTGGAATTTGTTCTGTGCTTATGCTAATTGCTGTACGTCGATACACTGGACATGTCGGGTTTAGCATTTTACGACAAAATGTTTCAGGTTGATATTTTTTGAGACCCTTTCGTTTCCATGCGTAAACTCGCTCTATCAGAAGTACTCTAAGAGAAGGTATTAGCAGACTGCCTCAACCCCACATGGAGGTGGAAGCGTAATGGTTTGGGGATGTTTCGAAACAAGGAAGGTTGGACACTTATTCTGGAAAGTGAAAGGAATCCTGAGCCAACATGCCTCCCATTCCATACATCAACAACATGCAATTCCATCTGGACTCAAGGCATATTTCCAAGCTCTCAGCATTATTTAGAGTCGTCTGGAGTGATGTTTATCATGAAACGGTTTGCCCAGTCAGCGCACCTAAATCCTACCGAACTGCTCTGAGAGGATCAAGAAATCTCCAACTAGTGAAGAACATTTCTGGCAAGTTTTAAGTATTTCAGCTGAACGGTTGGAGGAACGAACTGAGTGTGTAAAGCTGTTCTTCATGATTTTTTTTCCCAATGAAAACAAAGTGTGTACATGTACATCTGTCCTTTTTTGGTGGATTAAAACAAAAGGAACATGTATACGTCTCTCAAAAACCTTGCTGTTTCCATACCTTCGCCAGCGCTCTATTGTGTGTGTGTGTGTGTGTGTGTGTGTGTGTGTGTGTGTGTGTGAGAGTGTGTTTACAACGTTGTCTCCTATATGATCGACTACACTGAGGCTGAGCCTTATGCTGTATTAATGTCCTAAGTTAAATGTTCAACGTCGAATAAAGTTGGATTTTTGCTGGCAAAGCTCCGTGTTATTACTTTTGAATTCAGTGTTGGATTATATTTCTGAGCCAGACACACGTCTGAGACACACGTCTGAGACACACGTCTGAGACACACGTCAGACACACGTCTGAGGTCAAGTTTTATTGAGCTGTTGCATCATATCGATCAGACGATATTTACTTCACATGAAAATGTCATATTTTTCCTCCACCATTCCTCTGTTATATACGTATCTTGGGATCAGGGCATCATATGAACGGATTTTATTTTCCCAAAAGCGATCAGGAGAGTCGATCGGTCAAAGAATAAGCAAGGAGAAAAAACATCTCCACATCCTCTTGTTCCTTCACAAAACTCTGGACGGAATGTGGGAAGGTGATTAGAGGTTGACTGATTAATTATTAGAAAATCATTCAGCATTGATAGTTGATTGCTGGAACTGTCAGCTTTCGGCCAAAAAATCCATAACGATAGTTTTTCCAGCTTTAAGTACGCTGTCATTACAAGAGCGCCCTCTAGATGTAAATCACTGACGCTACATTTAGTTTTTTACACGAGACTGCGTGCTGCACAAAGCGCAATATATTTATTAATAATTTATTACAAGTATAATTATATATTTATTAATTAATATATTCAAATTTATTAATTTAGCACATTTTTGATTGCTTATATACTTTATTTTTGTAATAAAGGTCAACTATTTTACATGAAGTGTTTGTTATTTATTGAGTATCCATATAAAAAATGTATTAATTGGATATCGGAAAGTACGATCCAACTTAGATATCGGTATCGGTATCGGTAAAAATCTACTATCGCTCGACCTCTCGACTGTTTGAATGGTTTGTTTGATAATATTAAAAATATATTTGATTATTCTTTTATAATATTTAAAATAATTATATAAATATATTATTATCATAAATAAACATTATATAAATACAATTCGATTCATAATGTTTTAAAATTAATAATTCACATTTTTATTCGGTTAATGTCAAAAGTTTAGTTGATATTGACAGTGATATCGTGTATAAATATCGGTACTGATACCGACGATTATTGTAAGTCTGATCGAAAAGGGATTAAGCGGGATCGCGCTTTCTAAGTTTGAGGCGCGCGTGACAGAGCGGAACCCGCCCAGAACCGGGTCGAGCCCGCGGGGGGACCTTCAGCTCGGCGCTGCCTCCTGCCTGCCTGCCCTGCTGACGTAGGAAACCCCCCCAAAAAAAGTTGCGGAAAATTGCAGAGGAAAAGAAAAAAGAAAGAAAGAAAGAAGCAAACAAGAAGCTCCTTCCAGCTGCACTGGGAAGTCATAGACCAGGAATGAGCTCTTCTTTCAGCTCGGAGGAACTCTTGTTTATCCAGCTGTGGAAATGAGAGCACTTAGTAGAACTTTTAAGCAGCTGTTCTGCGCGGAGGTTTGGGCCGTGTTTACGGCGCTTTTCCTTCTGACCAGCTTCAGTTCTGCTCCTTCTGCTGCTGCGCCCGATCCTAATCCTGCTGCCTCCACACAACATGAAGTTCTGGAGCAAAGTCAACTTTCCGACCTTCACAGTAAGTCTTTGATCTCTCCCAAAAAAAACACAGAAGTGTAAACGCGGCCTCGGAACCGCACCATGGGCCGCTGTTTCACACTTTCAATTCCGACCTTCTGCTCTTTTTTTTTTTTTGCTGCGCTCTGCAAAATGCGCTCACATGATCTCTGGCGCCTGGAGAAGTGCAGAAGCTACTGAGCTTCTCGCACCAAAATACATGGCCACTTATTATTGCTGCTGTTTTATCCTCAGACATAATCAGCATTAATGTAAAGGTGTGTGTGTGTGTGTGTGTGTGTGTGTGTGGGCAAGAATCTTTAACCTACTTTTAAACACTGAGATGTTGAGCCCAATCTGATAGGCTGTCAGGGGACTGGGTGTGATTGGGTTCTTGGTTCCAATAATCTATATACAGTATGTATGATAACTGCATAGCGTCTATTTGAGTCATGTGACAAAGACTCGAGACAAGAGAACTCATGAGATGTTGTGATGTCATTCATGGACGATCTGTTCCTTTAGAACGAGTCTTTAACTGGACTCGGAGGAATGAGTCGTCTCGATTTGTTAATACAGGAGTCGACAGTTAAACTGCGCAGTTTCCTGTACATAACCGAGGCAGATTTTGCAACGTGTTGCTCAGAAGAAAATGAATGAATTACTCTTTGAGAAGACTCATTCTTCACAGTGAAGACTCAAAATGGACGAAGACCATCACTAATCTTTTAATAATTCATTTGAACCCAATGTGTTTTAATATTTTCATGTCTGCTGTGATGATGCATCATGACATGTTTGCAGATCTTCTGTTTTGAGAAATTGTTCTTCAATGGCACACCATATCAAGGCAAGTTAAATGGTGTGTGTAGCAATTAGGCTGGATGGATGGATGGATGGATGGACTCTGGCCTTCAGAACGGAAAAACTCAGTGGGCATCTGGAGCTTGTCCAGCATTTTAATGGGAGGCACAAACAGCAAACAGGATGAGCTGTGGTGCTCTCTCTCTCTCTCTCTCTCTCTCTCTCTCTCTCTCTCTCTCTCTCTCTCTCTTTCTTTCTCCCTCTTACTCCTGTTTCCCACCTCCATTCAATCTTGTTTCATTCAAAAGGAAAAAAGGAAACAGAAAATGTGTGTGAGAGACTCATTATCCAGCAGGGGCGTCAGTGGTGAGAACTAATCCCAACCTCAAGCTCACACACACACACACACACACACACACACACACACACACACACACACACACACACACACACACACACACACACACTTTAGAATCTTTCATTATTGCAGCTAGAATGAACTATATATATATATATATATATATATAGTTGCCATTTGTTTCATTATCCATCGTTTTTTAAACATATTTGCATCAGTAAAAAACAATGTATTTATATATAATTATTTAGTTGATGCTCTACTTTTATTATCTAGAAAGTGACCAATAACTTATAACCAATATTTGAAATGTAGATTGATTTCTCCTCACTTACCTATTTCTCAAGTGTATCACAACACAACGGGTCTCCTGAGGCGTATCCTAAGAGTCACATAGAGTAGAGATTAACATGGCAGAGGTAGAGCTGCATCGTCCTGGAGACAGAACAGTTTTTGTTTTCTTTTTTTTTTGTTTTTGCGCTACAAAGACGTGTTTTTTTTTTCAAGGGGCCATGCGTTAAAACTCAGAAGGCACTTGAGTAAATTGATCATTTGCAGTGTGTGAACTAAAGTAATAAAAGTGAAAAAAAATCTGCACCATACTGAAATGCAGAGCATCATATTTTTCCATTGTACTGTATTGCATTGAATTTCATTGTGAGGAAATAGGAATCAAAATCGGACCAGATTGCATCAGAAAAGGGGTGAAGAGTATCTCATCTCTCTCTATATGTAAGACCTGCCAAATGTCTTTCAGAATTAAAAATAAAGTGTAGATGTGTTGTGCTGAGCTCATGCCCTTCCAGTAAAACATATGATTTCATTTCTGATGAGTCAGTGGATAAAGACTCGAGCTGTCTGAGCAAATAAACATGAATGGAACGACTTACAGTTGTTATTTGGCATATTTTTATCGTATGACACACTCCACTTCCCCATTTGCCCCACCCCCACCCCCACACACTCGTCCCTGAATTGCATGAATGTGAAGAATGTAATTTAGTGGTCAGAAGTAAAGACAGACCCAAATATTTCCACCTCTGGGCTCGTCTCAGAGACCCAGACCAACCATTGAGGAGCTTTCCTTGAATCATCCGTCTGGGTTTTTACACGCAGGGCTCACGTTTGAAGCTGCGTCTTTGTGTTTTTGTCACAAGATTAGGTATTCGGTTACACTTTCATGTCACAGACAGAGAAAAGCCCCTCACCCTGTAATATGATCTCGCAGCGCTGTCTTTGTGGATCATTGTGTGGATCATTGTCCTTTCTAATTTCGGTCTCTTTTGAGTCTTGAGCATTATCTAGCATGGGCTTGCATGCAAAACCTTTACCCATTGGGAATTCCCATTTGGGTGAAGGTCTATGAGGTGGTATCAAAAGGTTTTAAAACTGGCTCTGTTTATAAGAAAGTACTTTATATGCAGAGGAGGTACATGGGGTATATCAGTAGGAGAATGCTGAGGATGGAGCCACCAGGAAGGAGAAAAAGAGGAAGACCAACGAGGAGGTTTGTGGATGTGGTGAGGGAAGACATGCAGGTAGTTGGTGTGAAAGAGACAGATGTAGAGGACAGGGGGGTATGGAGACGGATGATCCGCTGTGGCGCCCACTAATAGAAGAAGAAGACACACTATCACCTCCAAAATAGTCCCCACTCCCAGCATTGAGCTGGATCTTCATCTTCGGGAAGAGGGCAAAGTCCACTGGAGTTGGATATGGCGAGTAGGGTGGGTGCGGAAGTTGCTCTTTGAAGACCACTCACGTATATCATATATATATAATCATATATTTGTCCAGTTTCACATTTGCTCTTTGTTCTAACTTGCTTTCCGTGATAAAATCCCAACCATGGTAACATGGTCTAAATAGCACCAGTTAGCACCGTCAGACCCCAAAAGTTTTGACACCACCTCTGACTGTTTGAGGTTCCAACTGCTGACCATGAGATTTTTGTGTTACGCTTCTTCTTAGTAACCTGTGCACGTATGTGTTTCATCTTCATCACAGGTAAAGGTGCCTTCCTTCTTGAGAGTGCATCCTTACGTCTCTGCCTCTTCGCCAACTCTTCAGGGGTCTCCCTGGCCAGCTGTGATCGCCCAACCTACGGCTCATTATGGAAGTGGGTGTCTCGCCATCGCCTCTTTAACCTCGGTGCCAGCAAGTGCCTTGGCATCAACTCGACGAGCCAGCAGTCTGAAGTTGGCATGTTCACCTGTGACGCTTCTTTATATTTCATGTGGTGGCGCTGTCACAGCTATGCACTGTTTGGCGCCACCCAGAAGAAACTAGTCGTCATGGGCTCTCGGGTGACTGTAAAGAGGGCCATTATGCACGAGTGGAGGATCTATGGGGAGCTTGGAGAGGCGCCCTGTACTTACCCCTATGAAGGCAAATTGAGTTTTTATAGATATAAAAGTCATATAGGTAAAGTCAAATGAACTCAAATTCACAACTTGTGTGTGTTTCTGTCTTTGTAGAAATCCACCCTCTCCTCGGGAATGCCCAGGGTATGCCATGTGCCCTGCCTTTCAAGTACAGTGATAAGTGGTACTGGGATTGTACTTCAGATGGCAGAGAGGATCAGCACCTCTGGTGCGCCACCACCAGCAGATACGACCAGGACCATAAGTGGGGATTCTGTCCGACTGCAGGTACACGCCGTAACACTTTATGACCGGATTTATTACGTGTGTCGTCCAATAGCGTTGGAATTTTCAATTAGAGGATCAAATTCTATAAATGTTAATCTTCTGCTTTGGTGCATGGGTGGTGTATATACACTATATAGGCAAAAGTATTGGGACATCTAATTATTTTCCAAGTTGTTACCAAAAAGTTGCACAATTCTACACGTCTATGGATGTTGTAGAATGTAATGTTTTCTTCACGTGTACTTCAAACTTGCATGCTTTCAATAGCTTGGAGTGGAAGATTTTCAGTGGCCTGCTATAGAACTGTAAACCCCTTTGGGATGAATGTGAGTGCTGTCTGTACCACCTCACCACCTCACCTCACCTAAATTGGCAGAAATGTCCACAAAATCTAGTGGAACATCTTCCCAGAATAGTGGAGGTTATTATAAGAGCTCTTATAATTCCCTCCACTCATCCGGGAGGAGGTTCCTCTAGATTTTGGAATGTGGATATTTGTGTTCATCAGCCACAAGGGTGGTAGTAAAGTCAGGTCCTAATGTAGGTAAGAAGGTGAGGAGGCCTGGGGTGCAGTCACGGTTCACCTTCATCCCAAAGGTGTTCAGTAGGGGTGTAGATCAGAGCTCTATAACAGGCCACTCAAGATCCGCATCCGAAGACGTCCTAAAGAATCGTGTGCCTCCAGCTTTGTGGTAGGACAGGTGTCTCAATACTTTTGTCCATATATTGTATATTGCAAGTTATTGATTGAACTTTGTCTTTGTGTATTTCACAGGTTCTGGTTGTGATTCATTTTGGGAGAACAGCACCGACCTGAAAGCCTGTTATCAGTTTAACTTGTACTCTCTGCTCACCTGGAGCCAAGCGCTCACTTCCTGTCAGTCACAGGGAGCCAGTCTTCTGTCCATCACACACGCTGCAGAGCACAGCTACATCAAAGGTATACACACACACACACACACACACACACACACACACACACAAGGTGCATGTTTCTGCATAATTAATGCATCTGAAGGCAGAAAACTGCATAATTTCTCTTCACAGACAGACTTGCAGACATGGGGGTGATCGTCTGGACCGGGCTGAACCACCTTAGTCACGATGGGGGGTGGCAGTGGGCAGATGGATCTCCATTCTCTTTGCTGCAGTATACTTCAGGTCAGAGAGAATACTTTTTGAGTATATGTATAGTGAATAGGAAGATATTTGGAATTCAGTGTGTGTCGATTATTCACCCTATAATTCCTATTTCCCCTCTTTTTCCACTTTTCCGCTGTGGTCAGACATGATGTCAGTCGTGGTGGGGCAGAATAAGCTGTGTGGGGTGTTTAACTCGGATGTGGGGAAGGGGCACTGGCAGAGCTTGTCCTGTGAATCCGCTTTGCCATACATCTGCAAGAAAACACACAACAGCAGGAGAGCCGAGCCTATTGGTAACAAGTCTGATTTACTTATTCATCTGTTCATCCATCTATCTATCTATCTATCTATCTATCTATCTATCTATCTATCTATCTATCTATCTATCTATCTATCTATCTATCTATCTATCTATCTATCTAACCACCTACCTGAGTTTATCCATGTATGTATACATACATCCATCCTTCCATCCGTCCCTCTATCTGTCCATTTATGCTTTCATTCACATCAAATCTATACTCATCAGAATGATCTATACATTCAATAATACACACCAGATCCATCTATTCATCTATCCATATTTCATCCATCACTTTATTCATTTATTCATCCATTTTTCTATATTTTCACCAATCTATCCCTCCATCCATTCCAATATAAATGATTGCATTCATTAGCCCTCCATTTACTCATCCACTCATTCATCTGCCCCTCCATCCATTTAAAGCGATATTTATTCATTCACCCAGCATCCATACTTTTATTCAACAATATATCCATCATCTATCCGTTCATCCACTCGTCCATCCATCTATACATTCGAGCAAATATTTAAACACATCAATTTATCTCTAAATCCATCCACCCACCCGTCCATCCATCCATCTATTTATGCTTTCATTCATGAATCCATTATCCCTCCATTCACCCATTCATCCATCTGTCCATCCATTTGAACCAATATTTATTCATCCATCCCACCATTCATACATTTATTCAATGATATATCCATCATCCATCCATCCATCTATACATTTAACCACTTATTTAACCATGTATCCATTTATTCCTAAATCTGTCCACCCATCCATCCATCCATCCATCCATCCATCCATCCATCCATCCACCCATCCATCCATTTATCCATCCATCCATCCATCCATCCATCCATCCATCCATCCATCCATCCACCCATCCATCCATTTATCCATCCATCTATTCAAGCATTTATTTTACCATCTATATTTTTATCCATCCAGCCAGTCATCCACCCATCCATCCATCCATCCATCCTTCCATCTATCTATCTATTTAAACCAATATTCATCCGTCCATTCATCCCACCATCTATAAATGTATTAATCATAAATATATTCATCAACTATTATCCACCTACTCATCCATCCTTTATGTTTAACCATACAGTATTTAACCATGTATTCTTTCATTTCTAAATCCATCCATCCATCCATCCATCCATGTCGTATTTGGATGCAAAGATTAAATGATTTCTGATTCTGTAGTCAGAGAGAAAATACTTCTAAACTGCGCTAAACTCCATCATCTGTAAAAGCAAATACTCAACACAACATTATAATACTTTTCCCATGCTATCCTGAGTGTAGAACGTCTGTGAATGTTCTACAGGACCAACCAGCTAAAGCCCACCTGCAGTCTGAACATCTTCACATATTTACACTGTAGCAAGAGCTATGCTTTTCATTTGACCTTGTAATGTGTTACTTCCTGATTCAGAAAACTGGCAGTATAAGAGGACTGTGTGTCTCGACGGTTGGGTCGATCACAATGGCTTCTGTTATCATTATGTGGATGAGAAGGGAAGCTGGGACAACTCATCGACCACGTGCAAGGGTCTTGGGGCACAACTCGCCAGCGTCCATTCTCTCTCTGAGCAGGAGCTATTGCTAGCGCTCCTTATTAACGGTAATAAAAACGTTGCATAAATTTGATTAACCTAAAAGTTTAAATAATCATATATATATATTAGTATATTAGTTATATATTAGTTAGAGTTATTGATACACTATCTGGACAAAAGTTTTTGGACACCTGAGCCATTTGTGGTTCTTCTCCAAACTGTTGGTATGAGCTAGCATGAAATTTTCCAGTCACTTAAATTAGGAGACCCAAACTTTAGTAATTCACTTGTCTCCTAATGAGCACAAATCTCCACAAATCTAGTGGTACATCTTCCCAGAAGAGTGGAGCTTAATAAAATAGAAAATGGAGACTAGATGTGGAACATGTCCACAAACTTGTGTCAATATATTGTATGCCTATAGCATTTAAAAACCCTTATAGTTTTCTATTTGGGTTCCAGCTTCTGACTCAAAGGTGTGGATTGGTTTGCATATGGAGGCTGGTTCTCCTAGAGTCGAGTGGTCAGATGGATCACCCATCACTCTTACACCCTGGCAACGGCAGCAGCCGTCTCCTCGCCGTGAAGACAAGCGCACGTGTGTTGTCGCAGACAAGAAGGTGAGATCCGGCGCTGAGCGCTGTCTTGGTGTACCATTGCGTTTCTTAATCATCTCAGAATCCCATTATTGAGAATATAAGGTATACGAGGTGGTATCAAAAAGTGTGTATCTACATTTACAGCCTATCACCTTCAAAATAGTCCCCTTGCACAGCAATACAGTGCTCCCAGAGTTCCTGCCACTTCTGAAATGTGTCCTGGAAGTCTTTTTTCGTGTCAAGCACCTTCTGCGATTCCTGGCGGATCTCCACAATGATCACGGGGCACGGGGTCAGAAGAGCAGACGTGGTAACGCACGTGGCCAGGACAGCACCATTTGCACAGCTTTCGATGTACACACCTATGAAGGCCAGCGCTCCATGTGACTGCGTGCAGCCTTGTGCTGCCATCTGTTGGACTGTTACAAAACTAGTTTCGAAACTTTTTTATACCACCTCGGTAATTATTAATACAATGATTGTTCTGTAGCTAAAATCACCTAGCATTGCTATTGATTGGTTAATAAATCGATTAAGTGATTGTGATAGCTTTAGTATTTGCGTGTGTTTGTGTGTTGCAGAACGGAAACTGGGAGTTTGCAGAGTGTGAGGAGATGCATCCAGCCATTTGTCGCTCTGTTGGTCTTGTACCCCTGCACCCAACTGGAGAATGGGATGAAGGCTGCTCTGAGGTTATACACAGCAAATAATATTATTTTTTTCAACTATGATCTCATTCATACAGCTGAGCAGTTATGGGATTAAGGGCCTTGCTCAGGAGCCCAGGAGTAGCAGCTCGGTGTGGTTTTGATTTGAACTCACAACCTTTGAATCCAAATGCCAATGCCTTAATCACTAAGCAACCACCTCCCCTGTTCATGCTTCATGTTGTGATGAAGAGCATAGATTCCAGACAAAGCACCTAGCATCTATAGTCGTACTATAGCCACCTCAGAACATCACTAAAGTTCTCACGGTTTTTGTTCCCACCATCCCACCTTGCATAGTTGTGATGGCTTGTTGTGTCCACATGGCCATTTCTCATTCCTTGAGACAAATAAGTAAACAAATGAATAAATGACTGCCATTACTTTTCTGATCACATGACCAATCTGGATGCTTTTTTATTTTCCTGTGCATGGAGACACACTGATTTGCAGAGTGGTACAGGGTGGTTTCTGGTACAAATACAGGGTCTGTGCAGGTCTCTAGGAGTTTAGAGGGAACAAAAAAGTGGGGTGGGAGAGCCTGTAGGATGGGGTAACAGAGAGAAACAATAGTCCGATTCAGTAGTTGACATGTGTCAGCCTGAAATTTAACTAGGCAAGGAATTGGCATCGTGACAGAGATTGTCAGAGAATGACAAACTAACATGGGCGGCAACATGCCCAGAGACAAAAGAAGACAGTGTGTGAATCCAGAATGAATTGTGAAGGCAGAGACATACGTCCTCGCACACATACTGGCATTTACAGTGCATAATCCACTGGTGCATCATTTGAGACGTAAAAGAGACAGTAAGTAAATGGTGGCAGATGGCTCGAGATCATTTCAGGCTAGTTTATGTTACAGGCAGTATGTTCATGTGTGTGTGTGTGTGTGTGTGTGTGAGGGTCAGTGTAATCATGGCCAAATGAAGAGCAGTTGTGAAAACAAAGTCAGGCAGCTTGATGGAGATCTGCCCTCTCCTACTGACCCCTGAAGCAGAACCTACCCTAAAAACTCCTTATTTCTCAACAGCTAGTTGGCATCCACCAGATGGACACGGTCAGGGGCCTTCGTACCATGTGCCTGAATATGATTCGAAGAAAACATGCATTTGAGTGTATTGGGGTATTTCTGTCTATGTTCTGAGTAACAGTGGAACCTTTGTAATTCGATTTAATATGCATGAGGACAGGAAGTAGATGTTGGGATCTGATCACTAAGGTCTTAGAAACAGTTTGGCGACGAGAAATCAATCAAATCAGTCACAAATTATTGGTCATTTTTCTAAATAGTAAAAGTGTAGCAGATGCGAGTGTGTTTTATAAACAAAGGTGCTCACGGAGTCTCCTTGTAAGTGCCTCGTTTTCATAGTGTTGCTCGAACGAATCTGTAATTAAAGGGCTGGAAGAGGAAGGGAAACTCCTGCTACAAGATCGCAGACCAGGAGCAGACCTTCAACGATGCGGTGAAGGGATATTACTGCAAATCCTCTCTTGTTGATGTCGAGGACAGGTACCTCGTCGTTTTTTTTTTTTTTTTTCTGTATTATTCTGTATTTCAATGCCAAAATCGTCTTTTCAAAGCAGTACCTTATTTTTTTATGGTTACGCAGATTCGAGCAAGCATTTCTGAACAGCCTGATTAGCGCAAGGAACGATTCTGTGCCGCAGTTTTATTGGACCGCGCTCCAGGACCAGAACAGGACTGGGGATTATCATTGGTTGATGCAGAACGGAATGACAGCACCTCTGAGCTACACCAACTGGAACCGCCATCAGCCCTGTGCGTGAGCAGTGCTGGAATCAAACCCTCGGCTACGATGTATGATAGAGCGTGGGGACTGTGGTGTGGATTGTAATCAGATGTGAATATGTTTTGTAGTAGTGACCGGTGGAGGCTGTGTGGCGATGAACGGAGGACAGCGTCTCGGACACTGGGAGGTGAAGAACTGCAATTCCTACAAAGCCTTAGCAGTGTGCGAGCAGAGCATCACCAGCTACCCAGATGCCCTCGTTCCTACATCGCATGTTGACCTGTTGACGCCCTGTCACGACGGATGGGAGAGTCATCCCAGTCTGCATCACTGCTACAAGGTCTGAAATGTATTCCGGTCTCTATGATACAAGAAATTTGATCATTAACCCGGACTGCACATTGTTCCTCCTCTATCTGACCAGAACCTTCTGTGTGAGGTTCTCTACTTTTTACATCGCATTCTCTGAAACGTCCTGACGTTCGGATTGATTCCCAGGTGTACCACAACGAGAAGATCTTGATGCAGCGCTCGTGGGCCGAAGCCGAGTTTTTCTGCCGGGCTCTTGGAGCAGACCTCGCCAGCTTTCACTATTACGAGGACCAGGCATTTGTCAAACAGCTCCTGACAAAGATGTTCGAAAGGTTGGTTCACACTGTGACATTTCATTATGCGTTTCTTTTTTTTGTTGCAGGGACAAAAGATTTCTGCTCCTTCTTCTCTCATTTGGTCTGTCTGTCCATGTTTTCTCTTCTTCTCTTCCAGTACAGAGGGTCGTTGGTTCTGGGTCGGATTCACTAAAAGAGATCCGCAGTCTGCCGGAGCCTGGGAGTGGTCAGATGGGACACCGGTGAGGAGCAGGAGGAAGAGATGAAGAAATGGATATATTTTGTGCATGATCTTTGCTTTGACGCTTTTGTAAGTTCATGCCTCTCTTTGCAAGTGAATGGAATTAGCTCCAAAGCTTGTCTGTTGTAGATGGTGAAATCCTTCCTAGAGGACAAGAACGAGGATTTGAGCACTCACGACTGCGCGGTGTACAGCGATCTAACCAACACTCTCACACCTCGACCCTGCGACGCCAAACATGAATGGATCTGCAAGGTGCCCAGAGGTGGGTTTCAGATTGTCCATATGCGTGTGTTAGACACCATATTTCTAGCATTACATATATATGGACAAAACTGTATGGACACCTGAGCATTAGATTGAACATCCCATTCCACATTTGGTCTCCATGCTGTTTGCGCCAATCCTCCAGGTAGATGTTTCACTAGATTTGTGGTAATTTGTGCTCATTCGAACACAAGGACGTTAGTAAATTCAGGTGAAGTGAGGAGGCCTCAGATGCCGTCAACGATCACATTTATCCCAAAGGTGTTCAATAGGTTCAGGACTTAAGTGGAGAAAAAATTCATTCCACAACATCCAAAGATGTATAATCGTACGTTTTTAATTTTGTGCTAACAGTTTGGGGAAAAAGCACATATGGCTGGAAATGTCAGGTGTCCCAATACATTTGTCCAAATAGTGTAAATTTGACATCATGATTGCATGACTAAGACTTGTTTTTGTTCCTCTTCAGGTGTGACGTTAACAAAGCCTTATTGGTACAACAACCGTAAGTGAACCAGCAGTGCATGCAGACTGTAATAAAAGTTGTGTCTTCGATTTTTGATTGATAACATGAAATAACCGTGTAGTAACGAGAAAATGATATAAGGAAGTAACGAGTTGCCCCAAATACCCCCACACACACACACACACACACACACACACACGCACACACTCACATGTTCATCACTTGTTGTAGAATTGTCCATATTGACCCCATGTAATATCAGAATCAGAAATTATAATCACAAACGTGCACGTTCAGAACATATGTACAGGACAAGTGAATCCTGTTCCGAAGGTTTTTGTGATTCTTCAACGTCCCGTTTCACATACGGTCCCCATTTGCTGCCATCATAACTTTGAGAAGATGTTCCACTAGATTTTGGAGATGTCTGGAGATTGATTCATACACAAGAATGATAGGTCTCGCTTTTTTGGTTCGTATCAGCCAAGAAATGTTGCTGATCAAAGTGGTTGTAAGCATAGCTAACATTATATCTCCACCGTGTAGAGAATGAGCCGTGGGTGTTCTACCGTGGAGCTGAGTACTTCTTGGCCAGTCAGGCATTCCCGTGGGAAATCGTGTTGTTCGTGTGTAAGATGATGGGAGCAGACTTGCTGTCCTTACACTCCAAAGAGGAACTGGCTTTCGTCAAAGAACGCATGATGAAAGTAAGTAAACACACTCATACCAGAGTGGAATCTCTTTCTCTTTTTCCGCATCTTGGAATGATTTGGTATCAATAGGTTTCAAGACAAGCTGTTTTCTTGAAAGTACTTCACATATCTATAGTTAGCACACTATCACCTTCAAAATAGTCCCCATGGTCAGAAAGCACCACTGTACACTGACTTATGAAGGTCGGTGCTCCCTGTGACTGTGTGTGCAGCCTTGTGCTGCAATCTTGTGGTGTGATATAAAACTAGTCTCTAACCTTTTTGAAACCACCTTGTACAGTAGAGAATTTCTCCAAATGCAAGAACTTCATACCTTCATGGTGGGTTGTAGACCAGATGTTTAGTGTATCCTGGAGTTGTAATGGGTGTGAAAGACCACTTGATTTTTCTTTTTTTTTAGGCTGCTTCTAGTGCTCAAGATTGGTGGATTGGTCTCTCAGCTAACAGTGCACATGAAGGCTTCAGGTGATTTTGCATATTGGTATTTTTCTAATGAAGAAATCTATGTTGGTCCGTATTTGGTGACCAACATAGTTCTTTATTGAACTTCTATGTTGGTCCAGCATGGATTAGATTTATGTCATTCTTACTTACCTGATTCTTCTGATCACTTGCTTGTGTCTCTGTGTTCTACAGTTGGTCTGATGGAACGGCTCTGGATTATGAGAACTGGAAAAGTGGAAAGCTTTCGAGACGATCTGGACAATACTGCGTCTTTATGTCCACGACTGGTAAGCAGCACTGAAACCTTCTCATACACCGAACCAAAGCACAATCTCACTCTGCGTTCTCTACAGGGGCGTGGTCAACAGGACATTGCATGGATCCTCACGGTTACGTGTGTAAGCGCAGGACCGCGTCGCTGGTTGAGACCCAGCGGGAGCCTCACTTCATTGGCGCCTGCCCAGAAAACTGGTTTTACTTCGGCCACAAGGTGAAACTTCATACAGTTAATCAAGCGTCAATCATGTTGGTTTTTTCGACACCATTTGCCCATGAGTTTTTTTTTTTATCAAACTCTTTTTCTGACACCCCCCCAGTGTCTGTTGCTGCATCTCCCATCCCATCCAGACCAGGGGAAGAGCTGGGCAGATGCTCAGTCCATCTGCTCCGGCTTCCAAGGCATGCTCGGTACAATCGAGAATGAGATCGAACAAGGTGAGGTCACTTAACATCAGAATCTGGATTGTAGAATTTAAAATGATGATGGAGGATTATTTCTTTTCTTTGAAGCTTATATCACCATGCTGCTTCACGGCCAGTCTGATGGAATTTGGATCGGCTTGAAGGATGGAGACACCATGCAGTGGACCAATGGGAAGCCTGTTACCTACACTAATTGGTCTCCCGAAGAACCCGAGCACTCCGATAATGTATGTGGAGATTTGTTTCACGATTGAGTGTATTTAAACGCATGTGATTGGACTGTGTGTGTGTGTGTGTGTGTGTGTGTGTGTGTGTGTTGCAGGATGAGTGGTTGAGCGAAGGAATCGAACCATTGTGCACTGTCCTGTCCAATACTCACAACTTTCACTTTACTGGGAAGTGGTACAAGGAGAAGTGCACTCAGAGTGGCTACGGATTTGTGTGTCAGAAACCACAAGGTGTGATCATGTGATTCAATGGATTTGTGTATCTCTACTGTTTGATCACATGAACGCGTAAGATGGAAATGTCCCCTTTTTTCCACCAACTCAGACAAAACCAAACGTCCCGCGCACTTGTATCCTGGCCCCGCCTCCCTCGAAGTGTCCGAGTACAAGAACCGGAGTTACCGCGTTGTCCGTGGCAACATGAGCTGGTACCAGGCCCTGACTGCTTGTGTGGAGAAAAATGCAAAGCTCGTGAGCATCACTGACCCGTTTCATCAGGCGTACCTCACTGTCCTGGTCAACCGTCTGGGAGCTCCACACTGGATCGGACTTTTGAGTCAGGATGTAAGTATGTAGTACAGGACGCATTTGTACACGTGTGTGTTTGAGGACACTGAACATCTCCCCCTTTTGCAGGACGGCATCAATTATCGCTGGATCGACGGAAGTAATAATATGTTTACGCACTGGGACACGGCGGAAAACAACGAGGACGATTCTGTCATGTTGGGAAACTGTGTGTTTATCGACATCAGCGGTGACTGGAAAAGAGCTGACTGTAACATGCCTCTTACAGGAGCCCTCTGCTACACACCGCCACCTAGTGAGAGAAATGTCCTGCCTCTTCTCTTCTCTTCTCTTCTCTTCTCTTCTCTTCTCTTCTTCTCTTCTCTTCTCTTCTCTTCTCTACTCTACTCTACTCTACTCTTCTCTACTCTTCTCGTCTCTTCTCTTCTCCTCTCTTCTCTTCTCTTCTCTTCTCTTCTCTACTCTTCTCGTCTCTTCTTATTTCTTCTCTTCTCCTTTCTTCTCTTCTTTACTCTACTCTACTCTACTCTACTCTACTCTACTCTTCTCGTCTCTTCTCATTTCTTCTCTTCTCTTCTCTTCTCTTCTCTTCTCTACTCTTCTCTACTCGTCTCTTCTCTTCTCATTTCTTCTCTTCTCTTCTTCTCTACTCTTCTCGTCTCTTCTCTTTTCATTCTTATTTTCTGTCATTATCTTCTCTTTTTCTTCTCCTTCATTTTTATCTCTTTGTAATTTTTCCTTTCTCTTCTCTATTTTCTCTTTTTCTTTTCTTTTCTTTTCTCTTCTCCTCCATTCTCATCTCTTTTCATTCATTTTTCTCTTCTCTTTTTCTTCTCCTTCGTTATCTTTTCATCATCCTTTTTCTTCTTTTCTCTTTTCATTCTATTCTCTTCTTTTCTCTTCTCATTTTCTTTTCTCTTTTTTCTCTTCTTTTCTCATTCATTCTCTTTTTCTTCCTTCTCTTCTCTTCTCAAAATTTTCCTTTCTTCTTTATTTCTATTAGTGCTTGTCTCCCCCTGAGCATCTTTATCATTCTTTCTTCTCCATACAGAAAGTATAGCGTTCTCCTCTGAGGTGGTTTGCCCTGAGACCTGGGTGAAGTTCCGTGGAAGCTGCTATAATTTCGAGTCTTTGGTCTTTAGAATGTCTCTAGAGGAAGCCAGAGAACACTGCAGGAAAAAAGGTAGTGCAACCCATGCGTACTGCAGTCATGTTACAAGTGCGCCGCCTGGTGTCCATGAAGCGAAGAGCATCTATTCTGTTCTTTGTTGCAGCAGATTTATATAATTCTTCTGGTATTTTGTGTGCCATATACTAAGTGTTGGTTCTGTAATCACCAGACAATTCTTCTGATGTGTTGACGATCCGAGACGAGGAGGAGAACCGCTTCTTCTTGGAACACATGAAGAACTTTTATGACGGCTCCGAGACTGTCTGGCTGGGGATTTTTTACAACATGGACAGTAAGAAAGATGATTAACTTTAAGATGGAGTTCATTGTACTTCCAAAAAACAAGGGTATTGCAAGGGTTTTTATGATGGATAAGGGTTTACATTTTTTTAATGGGGTTCCTAGGGTGGTTGAGGGTTCCAGCTTTTAAAAAAGTGGGTTTGTATGATAGTTAAGGGTTCTAACTTTCTTTAAAATAAAAAAAAGAAGGGGTTTAATTAGCAACCCTTTTTTGTTCCAGATAAAAGTGATACCCAAACAGAAAACTAAAAGAACTGTCCAGGGTACTGGAATTGACCATTTTTAAAGAGTCTCAATTTATTATAACGAAACAGTAGAAAATGATGTGTAAAATGTAATAAAACGTTCCATTTCGCAGAGGATGCTTTAAGCTGGCTGGACGGCTCCTCGCTGGACTACACAAACTGGCGCCTGAAGGCTCCGGATCCGAGGCAGATGAACGCAGACACGTGTGTCTCGACGCGGGTATCAGACGCCCAGTGGCTCCTGGTCGACTGTACAAACAGGCTTGGCTTCATATGCAAAACACATTCAGGTGCAAACACATTCTAATGACCTCGGACCTTTGCATTTGCGTCTACATCTGTACATCTTCAAGATATTGGAATTAGTATTTTTGTTTCATTGATTTGCAAAGTCGATCATTTTCCCCCCAGCTTTTAAAATGATCCAGAAACATAATACAGAATACTGTATATATTTTCTTTACTATAATTATCTAATAATTAATGCCGTTTTCTAAACCCAAGCGATTTTACGACGATGTGTATGTTGTTTTTATTCTTTTGTCTTATCGACAGGGCCCATCCAAGAGGTCGAGGTGGAGCCGCTAACGGGTAAAAGCTCTCTCGTTTTGCTTGCTAGCCTTCACCGCACTTACACTTGAGCACGCTATTTGATTACGTTAGGGCAAATTTCATCATTCGCAAGTCTCAGCCGCCTTATTGATCTCCCTGCGTTTCAGCCGAATGTTTCAGCTCGAAATAAAAGGCTCTCAGAACACGATGATGCACGAATGCACAGAGAGACTTCACACTTTAGTGAATAATTGTGAGATTGTCTGTGCGAAGGGATGATTATAATCTTGTTTTTATATCGTTCTGATGGCATGCTGTTGAGAAAGGCGTGATTCGCCCTGCGTTCCTGTGCTTTTTTTGCGACTTAAATAGGTCCAGAACTGTGAAATTGATTTAGAGGAGAAAAATTGATATGTTGAAAACAAACGAATGACTTTTTTTTCCTGTTCCAGCCCTGCACCACGGAGTTGTTCCAGCTGCCGTCTTAGTGGCCATATTGTTCTTCGCCGTGATAGCTGGAGTGTTGTGGTTTATCTACAAGAGAAACACGCTGGGCTTCCGGAGGCTTCCGTCGCTCGGAAGCGCCTTTTACAGATCGCAGACCACAGACTCGGACGGCAACGTGCTTCTGACGGATCTAGAGACACATGCAGGGGATTAGTGTGTGTGTGTGTGTGTGTGTGAGTGTGAGAGATGTTTGTTTGGGGTGGGGTTGGGTGGGGTGGCTATTCTGAGGTCATGCTTTTGGGAGGGGGAATATCTGACTAAAGCCAAAAGGTTTTTTTTGGTTACTCGAGTGAAGGCTGGGGTAGGGAGGGCATAGATTATAGGGATAGTACGAATAAAATAAGTGTGTGTGTGTGTGTGTGTGTGTGTGTGTGTGTGTGTGTGTGAGCTAGAGAGAGAAACCTAAAGGGCATTTCTTTGTTTAATGCTTCTCTTTGCTGTAACCAGCAGCAGCACTATTCACGTGATGATGATGTGATACTTTCCAACAGTAACATGATCTATAAGGAAGGGAACAGCGAAGGTCCAGTCATCAGTAGCATTAAGGGAATCTTCTTCATACTATAATCTGCTAATCGAACACACCATCCATTTTCTTTGGCTTTTCCAGCGATCCTGTGCTGAATTTTCTTCCAGCAAATACAACCTGAACATGTGTTCTCTCTCTCACACACACACATGTTTATACACACAAATATGTTCTCAGAAGGCATATTTTGAAAGCATTGTCGTGCAGGAAGTTTCTTCCAGCCTGGATTAGAACAATAAACAATGACTCCTTCAGGAATAATGGTCTTTAAAAGCTTTTGAAATATGCCGCAGCACACCAAAGCCACAGCAACCCACAACAGCGAGATTTGTTTAGTTTGGAAGCACAGCACAGAATCTCAAGTGTTATCAGTATTTGAACACGGGGGTTTTTTGGGGATGAGCTTTTATTCTTGTGAACGATCCCGAATCCTGTTTGTTCGGAAACGGATCGGCGTGTCGTTTTTTTTTTTGTTTTGTTTTTTAAACGAGCACTTTATCTCGTTTCAGCGCCTGGTGTTTTACTGCTGCAGCCTTATTAGGGAAAGAAAGACCCGGATTTCCCAAATCCAGCGTTAATCCCTACACTGAAAGAATTCCGAGTCACAGCTGTATAGTAAAGACACAGGCAGTAATCGCCAACTTATTCCCAATTACTGACTCATATTCAAAACTCCATATGGACAAAAGTATTATGGCACCTTTTCTAGCATTATGTTGTTGGACCCAACTGTATAAGATGATTTTTTCCCAACATCTAAACCTGTTCCAGCATGACAACGCCCTAGTGCACCAAGCCATCTCCATGAAGATCTTCTCCTATTGGGATGAATTGGAATGCTGATTGCACCCCAGGCCTTCTCACGTCATCTACATCAGAACCGCACTTGTGGGACGAATCTCCATAAATCAAACATCTTTCCAGAAAAATGGAGGTTATCATAACAGCAAACAGAGTGAATTTGGATAAAAAGATTCACATAGAAATCTTATGGTCAGGTGTCCACAATCTTTTGTTTATATACTGAATATAAGCCTCATATCCAGTGTCTGTTGGTGTCTTCTTTTTTATGAAATGCCCATATTTAGGGAATTTTAATTCATTTTTTAAAGATCAGCTGTGCTGATTTTATTAGTGCTTTTTCAAAAGAGAGAACGTTTAGAAAAAGGAACGTTTTCGGAAAGCCTGCGTTTGTAGACTACACGACGTTCCACTTTGTATATGCACTGTGCTCATCGAAAAAGGGTAAAAAAGCTATCTCTGTTCTGCTTCATGTGACGTGACATGATGAGGGGTGTTTTTTTTTTGTTCCACGGGGGTAAGTAGCTGTACAGTATCGAATCATGGTTTACAGTTTTAATGCTCTGTTTGTTTTACGTGTAATGAAGTACACAATGCTGTACGATGCAGTCACTCTTCTAATGAACCTACTCGTATTTGTGTGTAAAATAGGAACGTATATTTTTTTTACCTGTAAGTTCTGATTCATGGTCCGTTCGAAATAAAGGAAAGGTGCTCAGTGTCACATCTGACTATGATTTTTTTTTATTTATTATGAATATGATTGACAGTTTGTGGAACGCAACTTTGTTCTCTTTTGTCATGCAGATCTCAGAAACTTCTCACATTCACCATCAAACACTTCCTGTACAAGGAATAATCAGATCAGCACAGTTTTTATACAATAGAAATAAAGGATCAATTGAAAAAAAAAACAAAGAAGTTTAGTCTCTGTTTCCTCTTATAATAGTCTCCATTCTGAAGATGTTCCTCTAGATTTTGGAGATTCATTCAGCTACAGGGACGTGTGTTAGTAAAGTCAGGTAGTGATGTAGGGGAGTTGACGAGGCCTGGGGTGCATGCAAAGATGTGAAAAATTCATCCCAAAGGTGCTCAAAGTGGTTGGAGCTCTATAGCAGGAGATCCCATGGAAACCATATTTTCATGAAGCTGGCTTTGTGCACAGGAGCATTGTATTCCTGGAACAGGTTTGGGTCTCCAAGTTAGAGTGAGAGGAAAATTTTCATGCAAACACTTCCAGAGAGGTCCGATTTAATCGGTTGCCTCCAACTTTGTGGTAGAACCCCATATGTTTGGAAAATTAGGTGTCCCAATACTTTTTGGGCTTATAGTGTATATAGACCTTCACCTCCTTAAGGACCGAATACACATTTTAAATTCATAAATGTGTCCTTATAGAGTTGACGGGAAAAATCTCCATGATATAGCTGCATCATTGTTGATGTCAGTGTTCATGGAAGTTGTAGACTCGAGCAAATTGTTTACTCCTGGATCTCAAGGATGTTCATCCTCAGCAGCAACGACACCTCGTTCAGAAGTAGGGCCCATTAACAACATTTGGTGGACACAGATCAGGTTCTTGCTCAAAGTCCCATCAGTAGCAGTACTGGGATTTGAACTTGTGACCTTCTGATTCAGCGTCTTAACCAATGAGCTACCACATGCCAGAGACGAGTCAAGAAAATAAACATAGAACGGCTTAAAAACTATAACATTCATCACAAATCCTCATTTTCCAGAAAGAAGAAAACAAGTCAGAAGGTTTGATGTAATTCTTTGAGAAGGTTCTGTGGAACTTTTCAGATTTGGGCGTGGCTTTGTGGGAGTTTTTCGTGACGTAGTTGACAGTTGACCAATCACAACGCCGCGTTTCTGTGGCTGATAGAAGTGTACAGGGAGCGCTCAGTGTCTGCAAGTCATTGGCAGGAGAGAAGATCTGAGCTGAACTGCTGGGGGATGTGTTACAGAGTAACAGAAGAAAGCTGTCAGTGTTACAACAAAGAGCAACCAACGCGGACAAACAAGTAACGAATGACTTAAATCGGCGGTGCTTTGCGCTGGAACCATGAACCGGACCGGGCAGGGAGTGCTTTGTGTGGTCCTGTGGCTGCTTCTTGGAGAAAGCTCGGTTCGTTTGGGAAGTTGCGCACCAACTGTGAGCACTGGTAAGTCTGCATTTCTGCTCAGAACCTCGACCAAGCGCCATATCCTCACACCAACACCTCAACTTCATTAATATCTAAGAGTTTAAAGTGCAACGTTGACGTTTATTCACTTTGGTCGAATCTCAGTGACGCGTCTGAGGGATTGAGGGAATGCTTGTTTGTTTATTCTTCCATTAGCCGTATGCTAATAGGTTCCACACCCTGTGCCACAGCGGTGTCGAACCTGCCTCCATGCCCTGAAAACTCTTCAGAATTGTTTTTGGTCTCCACCCAGGGAGCTGAAAAGGCCTGCAGACTTAAAGCTGTGTGTCAAAGTGAAAGTGTGAATCAGGAGGTTTTTTGTTCAGAGAAGCCGTCATGCCCATGCGCTCGACTGCGAAATCCTTGGTTCCAAGCATTCGGGTGTCTGAAGATTGCATTTATTACATTATTTATGACCTTCATTATTCAGAGCTCCTGAAGCACAGAGGAACCCAAAAGTGGAAAAGTGCTGCGGTTTGAACCACCGACATTCTGATCAGAACCTTATCTTTCCTTTACCACTTCCACAGAGGAGGATTCGAAGTACGTTAGGATTCGATTTCACCTCCAGCATGCAAGATCTGGAAGCTCTGGTTGTTCCATGGGGTCTTGGAAACCTAGATCTGGTTACATGTGTGAAATGTTCTGAGGTCTTTTAAGGTCACGCCGATTTCAGAAGTAGTACTACCTGGTGTCTGTGCGCTAAAACCAAACAAACTTCCTGTGTTGAGTTTAACCTTCTTCTGGCGTGTTCTTGTGGTTTAGAGGTTCCGGTCCAAATTTGCTGTAGTGTCACGACTCTAAATGGACCACGTGGATGTTGGTGTTGGTGATGATCTGAAATTGATGAAAAAATTGAGATTGAGTCGCTTTTAAATGTGACCTACATTTCTGTCCTACAGGTGATGATTCCTTTAGTATTCAGCACGAAGGCACCGGGAAGTGCTTCCTGGTCCAGAAGGGATCTCTTACGCTGGGAAACTGTTCCTCAGCGACGGCACGGTCGTGGAAGTGGGGCGCAGGACATCGGCTCTTCCACACCGGTTTATCTGCCTGCCTGGGATTGAACATTACCTCCAAAACGCTGTCTCTCCTCACCTGCTCCAGCGACCCCAGCTTGGAATGGCGATGTTCCGAGGGATATATCATTACCATCTTTCAGATGAAGCTGAGCGTCACGGCCGGCGGGAACGTCACCGCTAAGAGGGACGCGTCCGATTCGTGGAGAAGAGGAGGCACGACCGAGGCCATCTGTGAACAACCGTACCGAAGTAAGAGATTCCTGGAAATGTATATATCATGCCTTTGAGAAGTATTTCCACAATATAAAAAGAAACGAGCACAAAAACCGGTTCCAAAATGTCCAGATTTCTGTCTCCAGGGAAAATAACAGCACGGAATCTCTTCCTGTTTAGTATAATGAGGGTGAGGACGGAGACCACTACACAGAATGTTTAAATCCCACGTTACAATCTGCAGAACATAGTTTTTGAGTTCTTGGATGCGTTTCTGTGTTGATTTTGGTTGATTTTTGATTAAACATCTCAAAAAATGTATCACTAGCCAAGTCTGAACCTCCTGCCAGAGGGAACAAGGATTTCCTCAGAACTTTTCCATGCTGCTAAGCATAATTCACGATGCTATCGATCTTCACAAGAGCCTCCAAGACACTAAATATTAACAGCAATGCATCGTTTCTCCAACAGCGTGTTTTAGGTATCAAAATTTTTTAATGTTATATAGTGATGGGAAGATTGAATCATTTTAGTGAATCGGCTCTTTGAATCATCTAAATGAACGAATATTTGAGTCATTTACTTTATTCCATTTTTTTGATAAAAAATAAAAATTTTAATAAGCAGATCCCCAACACATCTTCTTACACCAACTTTGTCTATAGTTCCAATTATGAAAATATAAGTAGCTTCACCTCTCGTATCTTCTGGTCTGTTTCTTTAGATCTTTTGTCACATGACTCTCATAATTATGGTAACAATAATGTCAAAATTTGAAAAAAAAGATTTCTTGAGCGAGTAATGTGGCAAAAGAACGAACGACTCGGACCAGAGATGAACAGCTCAATTCTGCTCCTCGTACATAACCTACAGAGATTTCGTGACGCTCTGCTCATGCGCATCCATTAGAAAATAAACGAATCACTTCCTGAGACGACTCGTTCTCATGAGTCATATTAAGGACTCGTTCAAAATAAACGAATCGTTCATGAACGACCCGTCACTAATGTTGAACTTTGGATTTCGTGTTTCTGTAAGAAGTTCTCCCACCTCTTCCTACTCATGGTTTGCCTGTGTGGTCATTGGTCCTCCTGTTCGAGGCATAATAACACCATGATGAGCAACCACATGTCTGTTTCCTGTTGAGTGTTGGGCTTTTCCCCTTGGTGGTCATAGATAACCGATGGGACTTTACACGTGTGCACATTTTATTTCTACCCCCAGGAAAACAGGAGATGACTGAAAGCAGAAGTCTGGGGTCATAACAGCAAAGGCAGCAAAAAAACAGCAAAAATTTCTTTACATTTGTTTTTAACAAGAATGACTTTGTTTTGCATTTTAATTAGTGATATTTGTTAAGGGGGATAATTATCTTGAAAAATTCCTGATGTTCAAAGGAAGACTCTAAATAGATGTGCCTTTATTTTGGTAAATAATTCTGGAGGAATAACACAAACACATGGCAACTCACAATAAACATAGTATTGGAACGCGAGCCAGAAGTCATACATCCTGGTTGTTGAAAACCTGTGTGTGAGTGTAAAAGGTGTGATCTATCAGGTAGCTGGTGATTGTTGTTGTGATGTAGGTGAGCTTCTTTGGAGTTTTAGGGGAAATTCATCTCATAGATCAGTAACGCCACAGGCATAATTTTTCCCTTTCACTTTCACATTAAAGTGTAATGCATTCATTTGATTAATTCGATTTTAAATATTTTTTATATACGATTTCACCAAGCAGGCATTTTATTCCAAAAGTGTTTTTTAGAAATTAAAACTGCGGATGTTAATGATAATAAAATGTGTTGATAAAGGGAAAAAAATGACAAGCAATTTTCTTTTGGCTAAATTTGCTGAAATTGAACGGGGGCTAAAAAAACCGAGATACGTACAGAACCGTGAATTGTGTGTACCGTTAAACGCCTATTAATTTTTATATATATAAATAAAATGCTTGTATGTCGTTGTTATATCGCTTTAACTGCTTTTTTTTTTTGTGGCTCAGTTCCAGGAACGAACGATCATCTCAACGCGAATGTTTGCTTTGAAGTGTCGCCTTTTCTACGTGTTTATTGTGTAATTTGTGGGTTGTGTAATCAAGCTGCTTCCAAGAAATGTGTTTAAACCAGTTTGGGGACTTTACAAACTAATACACACATGTGCTCTCTCTCTCTCTCTCTCTCTCTCTCTCTCTCTCTCTCTCTCTCGTTCTCTCTCTCTCTCGTTCTCTCTGTAATAAATTCTTGTTTCTGTCTGTTCCCAGCCATTCACACTAGTGGTGGTAACGCTAATGGCGCACCCTGTATGTTCCCCTTCTTGTACAACAACGTCTGGCACCACAGCTGCCTCGATCCCGATGCCACCCGCTCTCTCGCCTGGTGCTCCACCACTGAGAACTATGATGAGGATCAAAAGTGGGGCAACTGTTTAAAATATGGTGAGCTCACACATATTAGTTCCAATCTAAGAACATAGTTCCCTCAAGAACGTATTAAGTGGCAGACGGCAAGCTTTGAGCGTAGCGTCACTCCATTTATTGATTTTTTTATTATTAATAAAATAAAAACATACACAACAGCGCTAGGGGTATAAAAAATAAATTCAATTTGTAATGCGTTGTAAAAAAAATTAAAAAATCTTATATACACATCTGTATTACCCACATGTGGTCCTACAGATGTCAACTATTCCATAAAATCTTTTCATTTATTTTATTTAATTGAACAGGATTTTAAACCAAGCAGGCATTTTATTTCGACTTGTTTTAAACTTTACTCTAAAAAGTCCATTCCCAGGTCTAAATAAGTGCTCCCTATGCTAATATATGAGCATGTTGGAAGACTAAATACCAATGAGCAGGTGGTGCAGCTGGGAAGGTTTCTGGCACAGGGGTGGGTCTAGAGTTCAAGGATTCGATTGTGACCTCACATGCTGTGTACGAGGTTGTATCAAAAAAGTTTCGAGGTCCGTTTTACCACAAAGTACTTAATTTATCTACATTTCCACACTATTGCCTTCAAATTAGTCTCCTTGCACAGCAATACAGCGCTCCCAGCGTTCCTGCCACTTCTGGAACGTGTCCTGGAAGTAGCTATTTCTGTACCCTGTGAGAGATTAGAAACCAAGCCTGCAACAGAGCAGAACAGTGGAGCTCATATTAAACAGGAAGTGCTGTATTATATATGGTATAAAGTACATTATGGAATGTTTTTTTTTTATTGTTTTGTAAAAGAAAATACAATTTCTCTTTGACTTCCTGTTTATTATTCATGTCTTTTCTACTGTCTTTCCAAACTTACGCGGTGATGTCCATATAAGAGGAGGGATGCGGTGCATTATGGGTCGGCCCCTATGATGGTCAGTGTTACCAGGTGGTTTCGACAGCGACGGTTTCTTGGCACGAGGCTCGGGATGCCTGCCGTAGTCAGGGAGGGGACTTGCTCAGTGTCGCCGGTCCTCACGAACTGCAGAAATGTAAATACACACACACACACACACACACACACACCAGAACAAAGATAATCCTTCAGAGTGCAGTGGAATCTATTTTTCCAGCGCATACTTATGAGTCTTAGGACTTTTCCAGAGATTTGTGTTTTTTTTTTTTCTCGCACGTCTTTGAATGCGGGAGAACGAACATTTCCCTTCACCTGAACTAGAAGATCCAAACAATGTTCCTGTGCACAAAGCCAGCTCCATGAAGATATGGGTTGGAGTGGAAGATCTGTCCACAGAAGAACCCGACTCTTGCTATGTTTTGACTTTGTTTTGATGTGATGTTGAAATTTACTCAAGTGGGCTGATGCCTAACATATTATGTATTATTATAAATGTTAAATATGTAGAATTGAAATAAGAATTGAATCAAATGTATTTCTGCAGTAACTCAAGGTTTACCAGAGCAGCTGTGGATTGGGCTGAACCAACTGGACTGGGCCCAGGGGTGGCAATGGTCCGATGGATCTCCTTTAATTTATTCTCCATGGGAACCAGGTAATGAAGCTTTTTACATCACGTCATTCGTTTTTTAACACCTCGTGTGTGTTTATTCCGTAAAATCCAAACGGATTCGCACTGACAGTGTCCGCGATTGTTCTGGCGAGAGACGCAGTCCCACCACCTTTTGTTTAGCGCAAGCGTGTTTGTCTCCACGTCTTTGTCACCCTAAAGACAATACGCTTCTGTTGTCTCCAGGGTCACTGTTGTGCGTCGGTTTGAACAAATCCACTGTGCATGAATAGCAGCTTTGTCCATGAATGTATTTTCAAAATGCGGTGGGAGAAAACATCTGTCACAGACGTTTTTTTAAAAATTTATTTATTTTTTTTATTCGCCGTGGTTTCGAAAGACATGCTGTTTACCCATTAGGCTCCAGTAAAAGACTTTTGTGTCATGGAAATAAATAAACCGATGTGGTTTCAGAGCAGCCCATGTGGATGTCCCCGGAGTGCGGGGTGCTGCACCCTAGTTTGCGCTTCGCCGCCGAGTCGTGTGAGAACAAGCTGCCGTACGTCTGTGAGAAAAACGAGCACGCCAGCCGGACGGCGACGACGGGTAGGACGCGTCCTCGCTCAGTTCTGATTTCTTGGAAAATCTCGATCACTGTTTATTGAAGATATTTGTGTTTACATTTCTACTAGATAATCTGGTGTACAAGGAAACGGAGTGTGAGAGCGGATGGTTCCCATGGCGAGGTTCTTGCTACAACCTTTACGGAACACAGATGGCCGAAAGGAAGATGTACGCAGACGCACAGCAAGAGTGCCTGAAGCATGGAGCTCAGCTGGCCAGCATCCATAGTCTGGGAGACATGCACATGCTCAACATGCACTTTACAGGAAGTAGGCATCAGCACAATGCAAAATATATTCAAATTCATTATAATTAACTGCTGACGATGCAGGTTCTGTATTTTAGCAACTCAACTTGATAATAGTATTAGGACACGTGACCTTTTAGCCATGTGTTCCTTCCCCAAACTCTAGCACAAAGTTTGAGACACACAGTTGTGTAGGGCTCTTTAGATTTGGGGTTACGAGCCTTGGTGTGGCTGGGATTTGAACTTCAACCTTCAAAGTCTAATGCTTAACCTCTAAGCTCCACCAGAAGAGTGGAGGTTATTGTAAGAGCGAATTGGGACTAGGTGTGGAATGAGATGTTCAAAAAGCAAATCTTATGGTCAGGTGTCCACAAACGTTTGCCTATATAGTATCGGTACACACAGTTCACAGTTTGCTCGATTTTTAAGTCACGGTTTGGTACAGTTAGGGGAACACACGTTCTGCACCTAAAAAAGGATTGTGAATACGTGTACCAGTGCCCCCCACACACACACACTATGTAGTGTAAGATTAGAAGCTTCCTTTTTCCGAGCCAACAATAACAGCTGTGTCCATTTGATAAAAGTGCCACTGTGGTTTATTTAACCACATGCCATGGTAAGCATTAAAAACACAAAAAAAATCACAATCCCCTAACTGAAAACGTTTTCCACATTTACATTGAAAAAGGAAATAAAAAAAGTGGAACTTTAAAAAAAAAATCGTATTAGCACAGCAGAATGTGATGCTGCGTTGACAGTTCTTTCAGTTGGTTATGGTTAATGGGCTGGTGGAGTTTAGGGAAGTCCACTGATATGTTTGTGTTTCTCAGAAACCCTGAACCCGTGGATCGGTCTGAAGGCTGACAGCAACACCGAGGTCTTTAAATGGGAAGATGGAACGAACGCGTCGTTCACGTACTGGGCGCGTAATCAACCGCCGATGCTGAAGCCCAACACCACAGGCTGCGTGGTGCTCTCTGATTTGGTATGTGGGTTTATAACGTACATCTTAGGTGTGAAGTGTTACATGATGTTGGTACATGATGTGAAGGTGAAGAACAACCAGAGGTGAAGCAGCCTCACACCTAGTCATGGATTATCATCTTATAACAGTGTGACTTCCCAGCATTGACTAGCTGAAGCTCTCATTGGACTCAGTGGATCAAAATAATTGCTTAATTATATATGTCTCAATACAGCTACAATTCTGCTGCACCGAATCACACCCAGATATAAAGTAGTGCCAGAAGATTAGATTTATTATGTATTGTATGCAGAACTCCTTCATAGAGATCATTAAGGTCTGAATGAAATCGGAACTGGGTGTTATTCTGGTTGCAGGTGTTTATCAGCAGGGCAATTTTTTTTTTTTTTTTTTTTTTTTTTTTAAGAACGCTGAATGGTTTGTGTTTTGTGTTCTAGCACTGTAATTAACTGTAATTACGGATTAGTCTAACTCTAATATGACTCCATTTTGCCCTGAGACAAAGTGCTGCATGATATGATGTAAGAAGGGTGTCAGGTTGCACAGGCACAAAGCAAAGTGCCTTCATGCTGCAGCACGGAGTCATTTTACTGTACAACTGTGAGACAAATAAACAATGAGCAATCACGTGGCTTTCAATCACGTGGCTACATCCAAAAAAAAAAAATCCACCTTTGCCATAGTTATCAGACAATCAGGCAAAGCGAAGATCAAAACAACACCACGCCCTTCCTCACAAGCGCACCAGGTCTGCTGTTCCTCCGAGCTTCAGATACGCCGAATTTACTCTTTGAATGATGTTCTCTTTTGAATATTAAAACCGAGGCCAAATACATTCCGAATTTCCTATCATAAAAATGTATTGTTGGATTTTTGGAGAGACAAAATGATGACTTTAAAGCTTGTATAACGTGTAAAAGCCCAGACGCACCTAAAGTTTTTCAGTATTTGGAGCATTTCTCAGCTTCTCAAACATACTTGTTAAACCTCGACATCCTGTTGTCACTTTTGAGCAATTTCTTGTTGTTTTGAACAAATGCTTAGGTACGTCTATTTAAGCGATCGTGTACAATCTTTTACTGTTTCCTACTTTATCAGTTGTTCGTCATGTTGACCAAACTGGTACTGGTTTCTCTTAAAGTCTTAACCCCCAAAACATACAGGAATCAATTCATTGCTTGAACTTGAACTAGGAGACCCAAACCTGTTCCTGCATGACAATACCTCTGTATGCATTACATGGGTTGAAGTGGGAGATCTCCTCCTATAGTGGTCTAAATTCCCCCCCCGGCCTCCTCACCTCCCCTACCTCAGTACCTGACTTTACTTCCAGCCTTGTGACTGAACCAATTTTACACTCAGGTGTCCACACAGTTTTGTTCATATAGTGCATAAGAAGTAGGTTGAAAAGTTTAACCACCATATTTAATTTTTTTTTTTATCTTCCTCCAACCCAGATTCAGACATGGTCTGTAGATTCCTGTGGCACAACAAAGTCGTTTCTGTGTAAGAAACCCGGCACGGTGAAGGAGAGCGAGGCAGAGAATAACTGCCCACGAGATGGGGTAGGGCATCATAAGTCTTTCCAATGACAATTACCAAAAAATTTAACTGAGCACTGAAATTATGAAAGATCTCAATGCTTATTTATTGACCCTTTTTTGAATTTGGTCATTTGATTTTTGTTATGTATTGACGCAGGATTGGAGGAGGTATAAAAACGCGTGCTATAAAGTCGACGCTCGTGAAGTCTCTTATAAAAACAGCTGTAAACTCGTCATTAATGATCGGTAAATATTCCGATATTTATATAAAATATATACATAATATGTCCCATATGTATATTTACTACACACCCACACACACACATGTTCTCTTCCCTGTTTAGATTTGAGCAGGCTTTTGTTAACAGCCTGTTGAAGGAGCAGGCGAGAGGTAAGCAGCAGTTTTTCTGGACGGGGCTCCAGGACACCAAAGGCACAGGAGAGTACCAGTTGTTCAGCCAGAGCGGGCAGGCGAGCAGAGTCACGTACACCAACTGGAAATGGGGAGAACCAGGTTGAGCATACTTTGTGTTTGTACAAGTTAAAGCAGGCTTCTGTTTCCTGTTATGTGCAACCCCATGAACACCCTGACAAAGCGCCTCCCTCTGACCAAACACATGCTACAGGAAATCTCCCAATATAGAAAATCACCAATCCCACTCTGTGTGTGTAATAACAAATAATCAGACAGACAAGACAGACCAGACAAGACAGACCAGACAGACAGACATATTTCTGAGAGCTGAAATATTTTATACATCATTTATAGCTTATTTGTGTACTTTAGAACATGACCTTTAGATCTTGCTGGTTGTGTGTGTGTGTGTGTGTGTGTGTGTGTTTGCATTACAGGTAAAGCAGGAGGTTGTGCAGTGATGTCTACGAATCCAATGGGTCAGTGGTCTGTAGAGAATTGTACCGAGTTTAAAGCTGGTAGCATCTGTAAGAGTCCCATCGCTTCAGAACCTCCTGCCCCAACTTTACCACCGGAGTCAAAACTCAATGCCACCTGCCCCCCAGGATGGGTTACTCGACCTGGAATGAAGTACTGTTACAAGGTGTGGGGTTGTGTGTTGTGTGTGTGTGTGTGTGTGTGTGTGTGTGTGTGATTGTATGACTTAATAACGGTCACAAATCACTAACTCCATGCTGTTTGTCCGTGTGTGTGTGCGTGCGTGCGTGTGCACTTGAAGATCTTCAACGAAGAGCGAGTGAACCGTAAGCGCTCGTGGGAAGAAGCCGAGCAGTTCTGTGAAGCCCTGGGAGCTCATCTGCCCAGCTTCACTGAGTTCAACGAGATGAGTTTACTTCATGAGATTATGAGGGATTCTGTTAGGTATAAAACACACACAGACACCTACAATCACACAAACAGTGCTTATATTCAGGGTTCGGATCGAAACCCAATCCATATTCAGTACATAAGTGATTTTACTCCACTCGTGAACGTGTAAGAGAGCACGGCACGGTGTGACGCACAGAGAGAACTGGGGCATCGTTTGTTTTCAGCAAAGTCGAAATGGTCCAGATGTTCTGGAAATGATAAAAAGCATGTTTTGCAACAGTTGAGACCGAAATTACGTAACACACTTTTGTGCTCGATGCGCTCTTACATTTTTGCCAGCAGACTTGAAATTTATTGCACGGTTGATGCAGTTCTTTTCTCGAAGGAATTTGCAGCAGAGTCACGTGTGTGCACACACTGAATATTTCTCTCTTTGGCAGCACACGCTCGGTGTATCACGGCCAGAATTTTCAAAACCCCAAAACTCTATTTCAGATTCAAAGTTCACGAATGAGTCTCATAGAATGTTTACGACTGAGACAGCTACAAGTTTTGCATGTGGGGGAAAATTATATGGTGATTTTAATAGAAGGTCAAGGCACAAGATGAATTTGCTGAACAATCAAATGTAAATATAAAGAAAAACAGCACCAGGCGTTCACTCCAACAGCTTCATTATTAGTAGAGATGCAGCACTGGTGCACATATGACTGATACACACACACACACACACACACACACACACACACTGTAGATGCTGTAGGGAGAAAAAATAAATGGATCAAAGGTCAAACTAGAAAAGTCCAGTGTACTTTTATTGTCTAAACAACTTACTCATTTACAAGATGGAACCTTGAACACACTGACGATGCAAAAAAAATTTTTTTTTCCATATCTTTCAGTAACGATCGCTACTTCTGGGTCGGCATGAACCGGCGAAATCCGAACAACGACAACCGATGGGAGTGGAGTGATGGGCAGCCCGTGAGTTTCTCATAATGCTAATAACCTCTCGGTGTTGATTTACAGTTAGCGTAAAGCCTATTCAGTCCTTTCATGCTTTTGATCGAACTGCTCCGTAACAGGTGTCCATGAAGATCTTTCCGAAAGAGTTCCACGAGGACGACGAGTACAACCGAGACTGCACCGCCTTCAAGGTGAGCTTGCGAAGATCTCAGGAACGCGGTGGCATGGTGTGGTAGATCACACTCTATCCTAATGATGTTCCAAATTCACTGTTTACATTTACTCGACACTTGAGTAAAATACAACACCGCTCCATTAAAACTAATGGCAAAGGGGTTCGAAACGAGCTCGCACTGGTTTCCCAACAATCGGCGACGCCCCAGGGATCTCGGCTCCTCGTTCCAAAATGTCCCCTCTCCCTGCACCACTCTGTGTAACATCTCTGGACCCATTGAGCATTGAGGAATGCTGTGTAAAACACACGGTTGTTCAGTGCCTAATAATCACATGTGCTTTGTTTCTGTTCTGAAACCAGTCGTTGAAAAAGAGGTACATACTTCTGTTCGTTTTCCTGACCGAACAAAATCAGTTCTACCCCAAAGCCTTTCACTGCGACGCCAGGCTGGAGTGGGTGTGTCAGATCCCCCGAGGTAAGCCGCTGCACTAGACACTGGGTCTGCCCAGTATTTAGTCATGGGTTTAATATGTTCAGAGCTAAGGAATACTTTCAAATGTCTTCCAGGTCAAACCCCGAAGAATCCCGAGTGGTACAATCCAGGTGGAGTAGAAATCCTTATTATCGTGGGTTCGTCTCGATTTCAGTACGATGTTTTTTGAAGGTTTAGTTTTGTGCTGCAGACGGACACCACGACACCTCGGTGTTTATGGACGGACAGGAGTTCTGGTTCGTGAACCAGCCCAGGTTGTCCTACGAAGAGGCGAGTGTGTACTGCAGCAGCAACAGTAGCAGACTAGCCACGCCTCAGTCGTTCAACACGGCCAGACATTTGCACGACCATCTCTATAAGGTAGGTGGTCCATTCTCTTAACCTCGCACGAGAACAAAACGTCTGAAGCAATTTTATTGCCGCTCGTTTTTCTTTGAAGCATGCCCGTTTGGATCATTGGTGGTTGGACCTTCGTGAGCCTGGTCCCCTCGTTCCCATGAGGTGAGTCGAGTTGCATCCAGACTGATTTTGCCTTCGGCCCGGTACTGACCTCATCGATGTGTTTTCAGGTACGCTCATATCCACTTGGTTAAATCGAGGTTCTTGGGCAGATGTACTTCACTAAGTCCTGGATCCTTCACACCAGGTACACCGGAAAAGTCATTACTTTAAAACATTTTGCACAGAAGTCATTCCGTTTAAACAATAGCACCTGCTGTAACTTTTTACCGCGTTTAACACACAGAATTCCGTGTAAGCTGCGAGACCAAGCTGCCGTTTGTATGCGAGACGTTGAACGTCACATCATCCGAGACCGGACCACAAGAACCGCACCCACCTGGCAAACCGTGCGAGGACAAAGAGGTGGCTTTCCGGGACAAGGTTGGTCGATCTGTTCTGCAGCAATTAATTATAAAACTATCCAGCAAGGCGCAATCGCTGCTTCATGCATCGTGTTTGTGTTTCAGTGTTACACAGTGACCAAGCCTGAGCTCCTGGGCTTCAAAGCAGCCAGTGAGGTGTGTCAGACCCTGAGGGGAACTCTCCTGTCTGTCCAAGATCAGGCCGAACAGGGTGAGCACACGGTTCTTCTTCATCATTTGTTCATCATCAAACAAGCAACAATGTTTATGCTTTTTTTTTTTTTTTTTTTTTTTTTTTTTTACGATTCTGTCTTCAGATTTCATCACCACCCTGCTGCCCGGGAAACCAAAAAAGCTTTGGATCGGATTGAAGGACAATCAGTGGGTGGACAACACGCCAGTGAAGTACCACAACTTTAACCCACTGATCCATGGCCAGCTGCGTCTTATGTACATCAATGCAAGTGTTTCATATCTGTATTCCACTGTATTCCCAACTTTATTCTTAGAAGGATCTTCTGACGTCTCTGTGTTTGTGTGTGTGTGTGTGTGTGTGTGTGTGTGTGTGTGTGTGTGTGTGTGTGTGTGTGTGTGTAGTTGTTTGAGCAGGATGGCTTGGAGCTCTGTGCCTATATGTTCAATGATCCTCATTCAGACATGCTGGGCACTTGGGATTACACGTCCTGCTCTGAGGACCAGACCGTCGCTATCTGCCAGCATTATGCAGGTGGTCCATCTGTACTATTTTTATTTTCATTATACTTTTTGCCATGTCAAATATTTGTATTATACTTTTTATTATTTATTTATTAATATTTATTATTATTATCTTATTATTTTCTTATAATTTTTATTGTCCGTATTTTTGCCATATCAAATATTTTCATTTATTTTTCTTTAATTTCGTTCTGATCTTCTTCCCCAGATAAGCCAGAGGACCCTGTGGTGATCGAGGGCGAGTTCCAAGTCAACAATAACACTTTCAAGCTGGTTTTGAAGGAGAACGTGACCTGGTACGATGCTCTGGAGTTATGTAAGAAGAATGGGATGAGCCTGGCCAGCGTGGCTGATGCACACCAGCAAGCTGTGCTCACCGTCC
Source organism: Silurus meridionalis (assembly GCF_014805685.1). Taxonomy (NCBI): domain Eukaryota; kingdom Metazoa; phylum Chordata; class Actinopteri; order Siluriformes; family Siluridae; genus Silurus; species Silurus meridionalis. Next base: position 25,626,658 of record NC_060892.1, read on the forward strand.
ACGTCAACAAAGCCCGGCGTCCGCTCTGGATCGGACTGTTCAGTGAAAATGTAATCTCAAACTTATGCGCATGCACCACATGCTTTTTTACAGTGTCACAAAGAAAACATTGTAGGTTCTATTGTTTCAGGTTTGTTCTTATGTTTTTTTTATCTCAGGATAAGCAGTTCCATTGGACGGATCACACTCACACCGTGTTTAGCCGCTGGAGTGAAGAGAATGCTGTAGGAGAGTGTGTTTATCTGGACACCGACGGCTACTGGAAGGCCACAGAATGTGGCGAGATGCTAAATGGGGCGATCTGTCGCAAGCCACAAGGTCTGAACATTTCTCCATTAAAGTAGTATTTATTTTACTTGACACCAGGAAATGATTCAGAATCAGAAATATATCATTTTTACCTTCATATCATATTTACATTAAATTAATTTTTTTTTATAAACTAGATAACATCATTGTTCCTTCCGGAGACTTTAAGAAGTGTCCTCATGAGAGCAACGGACCCAACTGGATCCCATTCAAAAACAACTGCTACACGTTTCTGCTCCAGGCCACGAGATGGCAGGAGCACGACAAGTACAGAGAGCATGAGACGTGCCAGCGTCTCGGTACGGGCAATGCTGTTTAAAATATTCACGTTTATTCGTATCCTATATGCTTTTTTGAACATTCAACATTTCAAGTCCATTGTTTGTTTTTCTGCACTCAGTCGGAAAAGGTGACATTCTGACCATCCGGGATGAAGAGGAGAACGAATTCATTAGGACGCAGCTTCAGCCTTATAAAGATCTGGCTTCGTTCGTGTGGCTGGGGATGTACAGAGACGAGAAAGGTGCCTGCTCGTCTAGACGATTCTCATCATTATTCTAATACTTTTAAAACAATCATGGAATCGTTGTTTTCTACTCACAGATTTGATGATTGTCATTCTGTTTTATAGATGAGAAACTGAAATGGTACGATGATACCTACGTTCAGTACTCCAACTGGAAACGAGGAAGACCCACAGCCTCAGAGAACTTCATGGCCGGTCTGAGTCTGTCTGGAGAATGGTACCTGTTTGAGCAGGAACAACTTTTTAAACAGTTCAAGCAGAGGACCATTGTGATTTGCAAAATCGAAAACGGTAAGACTCGAGCTCAACACGGTCGCGGTTTGATCTCTGAACTGAGAAAGTGAACAGGGTGTGAGAGAAACCACCACAGAGGTGTTATCGTTTGTTTCAGAAGTGTAAAGTCAGTCAGTCATACCTTACTGCAAAACTGATTTCAGTTCAAAGTCACAAATTCCAATATGACTTGTCGAGTATCTGATTTAAACAGTACTTGAGTATTTTACTCATATTGAATAGAATTGCGTGAGTGTTTTTGATGTCATTATATAGATCCTAAATTTCATTCTTAATGGTCTTAAAAGAGGTTTTAAAAAGTCATGAATTTGACTAAGATGCACTCGTCCTCAAAGACGCGTGTTAATGAAAAGTAATGAAAAGCCAAAAACAGTTTTTGTGATTTGTGAGGTTTTATTTTCTAAAATACAAATCCAATGCACCAACACTTCAGATCAGAGCTTCTTCAACATGCCAGAATAAACAAACATCAAACAAGTCAAAGATTTCAAAACTCATCTTTTCAAAATAACTATATTTTTATGAAACAATTAATATTTTGGTCAAAACATTTGTCATGTCACATTTTTCATTGACTTTTTGCACTTTTTTTGCACAAAGATTTTCATTCAGTTTTTCTCTTTTTTTAATATCGATTATATTTGTATAAAAAAAAGTCAAATAATAATAAAAAAAACGTGATTTGTCATGTATTTCCCTTTTTTAATGTTTTTTTAATGAAATGATGCTTATGAATATGGAAATTCATGATTTTAGAATAAATATAATATTTAGATTGGAAAAAAAGGAATATTTTTGGCCAAAACATGATTTGTCATGTCATGTATTTCATTGGGGTTTTTTTTGTTTTGTTTTTTTAATTTTTCAACAGTTTTTCATGAAATTATGCTTATGAATATGAAGATTAAAAATTAAAAAATACTATCATACTTTTTATGAAAAAAGTGATTTTTTTGTCAATTAAGACAGTCACAGAGTAGACGAATCATTACTATTCGATGAATAAATAAAATGAAAGTAAATATCGACCCTCCCGCTGAATAAAAAAGCAAAATGTAATTGTTAACGCTCATCGTCAATTAAAGATATAGTGCAGAAAAAAAGAATAATTATAAATGTAGTAAAAGTTGCTTATATCTTACTTAAATACTTTTCAATATTGGTTTGTTTCAGATCCCAAAAACGAGTACCTGAAGGACCCAGTCGACGTGAAATCTCCATCTGGCTACAGCTTCCGCTTAGTTGCTAAGAAACTGAACTGGTATCAGGCCCTGAAGGAGTGCAGCAGCGATGGCGGCCAGCTTGTTAGCATTCACAACGAAACCGCCAACAGGGATATGGCGCTGATCTCCAAGCGAGACGGATTTCCGCTCTGGACCGGTCTCTCCAGGTTGGACGTAAGTAAACCGGTCTAGGATGATTGGCTTTTCTTTTTTTTCAATAGATAGATTTGCCATGTAGCATAATGAATACCACAGTATTAAAAGTAGTCTTTGATGTTCCCATAGTTCAGCAGTTGGCCCTACGAGTGGTCAGATGGGACGGCCTTGAAGTTCCACCCCGAAGGGTTTCCGAGTACGGACACCATTTCAGAGGAGAAATGCGTGTATGTGGACTCTACAGGAAGCTGGACTGCAGTGAGCTGCCTTGCCGAGATGGAGGGCGCCATTTGTTACAACAGCAATAAAAGTAAAATACACGTTTGCACGTATAATATCTGGTAGCCAATTGGTTCACAAAGCTTAGAGATTCACATACGGATGAACTCCTGAGGATGTCATCCACTATATTTCCTAGAGTTTTGCAGAGAGTGGTGTAGAAAACAAAAAACATTGTCAGGTTCCTTGTATAGATCAGGTTTTTGGAACCCATTTCCATTGTAGCCTCAATTTCCTGTTCTCGGTTTGAAGATAAAGTCGATGTGGTTTTTTGTCATGTACTTGGATGTTATCCTGCTCACCACTGTACCATACGTGAACCGTAAAAGTTTGTTGAGTTACCACATCCTGACCTCTGTTATCTGCAAGGTGTTTTCATAAACGATTTAGTTGTCATTGTTGCTCTGTATTTTTCCATGTAAACTCGAGTGCCATGTGTGGAAAATTCCAGGAGATTTCCTGGTTTTGGTGGCACTATTATATCCAGGTGTTTCTATTAAAGTAGCATTTATTATTTTTATTTTATTTTATTATTATATTTTTTTTTTGTCAGAGCCTCGGACCTCTGTTCCGCACAATGTTAACTGTCCGGAGAGTAACGGGGAGGTTTCATGGATCCAGTATAAAGACTTCTGTTACGCCATCGTCATGACCATGTACAACACCTCGGTCTTCTCCAACATGAACGCACAAAATGTTTGTAAGGAACTGGGTACGTATTTGCACCTTCAAGTTTGTTTTGAAAGTGACTTGGGAAGCTCAGGTGATTTATTCCCTTAGCGCTTTCAGGTCTATGCCTGAGGAAAAAACGCTGATGTTTTAATTTACTTGCATTAATGACCTAATAGTTTGTTCTTGCTTTAAGTTTATAAACTTTATTTTTATTAGAGAAAATCATAAATGATGATTAAGGAAGAACACAAAAACTGAGTGTCATGCCTTTATTCCCCCCTAGAGGGCGCGCCCCAAAATTTGAGAACCACTGTATAATACTTTTCTATTTTCCATCTTTAAATGCGAAATAACTTCTATAAAGTGCATTCCTGGGTTGCATGATGGTTGCAGGGTTTCTTGCATGGGTTCATCTTCTGTTCACACCTGTTGTTTTCAAAACTGTTGTTTTTATAGGACTCCCTATAAAACTGTGTATCAAACTGTGAAAAAATATTTAAAATGGGAAAAAAAGGTGGTTCACGTCTTAATGTACACTTGTGTGCATTCTTGGGCCGTGTCTAACCGTACAGTTGTATTGTATGCTTTCTAGAACCTTCCTCTCATCTTCTGACCATCAAGAATATGGACGAGAACGACTTTGTCACACGGCACGTTGCCGAAAACCCTCTCGCCACCTCCCGTGTTTGGTTGGGGCTGAGGACCATCAAGAAAGGTACAGCACCAGTATGTGGAGACGTCAAAACCTCTGCGTGTTTGTGTAACGTGATGTCGGAATAAACTGAATCGAACTGTTAAATCCACAGATGAAGCTGTGGTCTGGATGGATGGCAGCGAGCTCAATTTCTCCAACTGGGCTCACTTTCAGCCCCGGCCCGGTTGCGGCGTTCTGGTGTCCATGAACGGAACGTGGAGCACGGCGAGCTGCTCCGGGAGCCACAGCCGCGTCGTCTGCAAGGCGTCTGCCAGTGAGTCGCCTTCAATCTTTTTTTTCATGCATTACAAATTTGTGCCTTGACTATAAATGGAGTGTTTCTTCTCCTCTCATTTCAGAATCTCAAGGTACTCCACTGGCCTTGTTCTTTTTCGTCTTCGTGCTGCTTTGCATCATCGGCCTCGTGGTCTTCGTCGTGTATAAAAAGACCCGCCATCGTTACACCTCGACGGTGCGATACCGGAGGAACTTTGACGAAGCGGACAGCGCCAGTATGATCGCCGAGGCCGAGTGAACGGCGTGATCGCCGCGCAACCGCGAAACACAGACGAAGAAAAAAAATCAGGTTCCTGTGCCTTTTTTCCCCCCAGTGTTAGGACTCGACACATTCAAACACCTCCAAGGCCTCGAGCAAAACGAATTCTTTGTGTTTTCTCTGTTTATACTGATCCGCCCAACGGCTGCAGGGGGTTTGGAGTGAATATCACACAGGAATGTCGAATGATTACTTTGTAGATACTTAAAACAAAACAAAAAACGCAGCTTGTTTGAATTTTATTTAAATTCCGTAATTTTTTTTGTTTTTTTTTTTTTGTTTTTTTTTATAAAAAGGCAAATATTGGGTATGCTGCAGTATTTTTTATGCCGTTCTGTGGCATCCTTGAGTTGAATTTTTAGGTGTTTTTTTCTCTAATGTTAATTGCACTTTGTAAAATATCTCAAACTGGGATCATTTTAAAGCTTTAATCCCGTTTCTTTTTCTTTTTTCTCTCTTCCACAAAAACTCCGCCTTCTAAAATATCAAACTACCGTGTGCTCAGTCCGCTCGTTTAAATTTTACCGATCTATTAGATGTAGTGATCAAAAGAGGTTGGTTAGGTGACGTTTAGACACCGATCGTAGGCCCCGACTTCACTACGAGCATCGAGTCGCATCGGAAAACGTTCCGCCGTGTGCGTGAATGTCGTGAAAATCGTACAAGACTCAAAAAAAAAAGTTACACATAACACAGCTATTATTTCAGACTTTTATTTACAGAGCGAACCTGAAATCACTCTTTTATTACACTGTGTAACAAAACGAATGTATCCGATGCCTTTATCTGACACGTGGCCTGACAGAGTTTACCTCTATCTCACTCTTTGCACTCAAACTACTGACATGTAATGCACTTTAAACGTGTTTTCTCGCCGACTGCTTCCAAACTCAAGCACAAAAGGAGGGTGGGGTTTTTTTGTTTGTTTTTTTTGTTTGTTGTTTGTTTTTGATTTTTGATGAAAATGTGTCGAAGCAGCACTCGAACAGCGCAGGGATCGGATGCTTGTAAATGATCTGTAAATATCTTTTAAGCTTTTCATAGATTTTCTTTTAGATGTGTGAGACCAAAGAGGCTTCAAGAAATCGCAAAAATCTGATCCAGCGTGATCCTGCTCAGGTTTTCCTTCCTCCCCGATTTACTAAAGTGACTGTTCAGGTTTGCGTAATCAGACTCGCTCAATAAAACGCCGTCTCTGTGATCTGCCGTCTGGTGTTTTTTTTTTTTTCTGTTGTGCTTCAAAACATGTTGGAGGTCCTTTTGCTTGAAGAAAGATTAGATAAGAACTTTATTAATCCTGAAGGAAATTGTTGTGCCAGAGACTGCTTCAGATGACAAGAAAAAAAAAAATACAATTTTGAAAAATGAACTAAATATTCTAAATGTACATAACTATTCAAAAACCCCAGAGGGTGCTAATGAACATTATCAAAAAGTTTCAAGAGTAATTTTGTACCACGCCAACAGATGGCAGCACAAGGCTGCACACAGTCACAGGGAGCACCGACCTTCATAAGTCATTGTTCCAAAAGACATCATCCTCTATACATCGTGAGCTGTGAGCTGCGATTTCATCATGGACAAGCAGGTTGGAATGAAGAGCAAACATGGAATTCTACATGAAAATAAAATGTTGATAAATACATACATATAATGGCACAGTGATTTTGTCAGTGTTCATCTGCTCCCTACAGAAAGGGGAAATTGATGGCCACGGATAAGAAAGATCACCTGTGGTGTTCTGTGGTTGTCTAAATTGGTCTTTGGCTGAACGTTCTCCAGTAGGACTCAAGTGTTTGGTTTTTCTGAACATTCCCTCTCCAACACCTCAACCAGAGACTCCATCACCATTCCTGATAAGCTTGAGTGTGATTGGCATCAATGGTCTTCACCCTGCTACCAAAGCACACGACAGTGTAGATGACACTGGCTACAACGGAGTGTTAGAACATCTGCAGCATGCTTCTCCAGACAGGTGACTGTCCTGCATCTTTGTATTTAATCAATCCATTCCAGCTTGTCTATGGGAACACCAGGATTGTTATAGCTATCAACAATGTCCACCTCTGTCTCTATGATATTGATTGGGCTTGGGTAAGTCTTCAGCTTCCTAAAAATCTACACCACTCCACAAATTTACAGCCGTCAACAGAAGGAGAGATGAATTGGGATTCCGATTTCAACCACTAGAGGGCAGAAATGCCCAGTGTACAATGATATGATTGTAAAACTGCCCAGTTTTTTTTTTTTTTTTTTTTCATTTCATTTGGTTTTCAACTGGATTTCAATTGGAAGAAATTCTCATTAATCAAAGATCATCATCATCATCATCATCATCACAAATGATCATATAAAGTGTGCATAGACAAATATTCTAAATGGAATATATATTTCTATTTAACAACACATTGAATTGAAGAATCGTAATGAAGTAATGGGTTTATATGATACAGTATGTTACACTTAAATGATTAAAATTGTTCTGATTATAATAAGCAAATTATTCCTGGAATAAAAAAATTACGTGTAATAATCACACATTTAAAATGATTCTTAATATCAAGAGCTGATAATCCATACAACATGGTGTATTCATTGAATTATGATTATTAACTAAAGCAGATGTGGGAACAGATGTGTTTTGTGTCTGATGATGGAATAAATCTGATTATTTATAAGAAATGGAGGAATAAATGTGGACTTACCCCCTGGAGAAGTGAACGGTGCTGAGCTTCAGGTCGGCCTGAGAGCACTTGGAAGCGTCTTGCTGAGCGAAACAAAAATACTGCCTCTGTCTCAGACCATCCCATGTATGGTGACACTTCAGACTATATATAGCGTTTACCTCCATTTTCAAAACTCATTTCAGTCTCAGAGTGAGCGTTAGGAAGAAAGGATGCTCACTCAGGTGAGATGTGTGAGACTTTTGCATTAACCTTATCAAACATAACTGTTCAGAACCATCAGTAATACATTAGTAACACCCCCACCCCTATATGCAGTTCCCCCCTATGCACTGAGGCTTTTGGTTACTGATCAGAGATTCAGGGGTTCAAGCCCTGGTATCACCAAGCTGCCACTCTTGGGGGGCATTGAGTAAGACCCTTGTGCTTCAGGGATGCTGTAGGATGTCTGACTCCAGCTTCCTCACATCACTGGGAATTTGACTGTGCTATAATGTACACGTGAGAACTAAAGCACCTTCTTTCCTTCCTATCAATTAAATGTAATTTCATTTTACTGTGGCAAGAAAAAACTTCAGTCATGAAAAATATTTATTTCAATTCCCACAACTGATCCGCTGCCCAATCATTCGACTCACAGTTTAGAGAAGCGTTTGGGAATGGAGTATAATCTTTATATGAGTCGACTCTTAAATATAAGTGTCTCGAATATGACTCAAAGAGTCGATTCCTGATGAAATGATTCAGCTTTGAAACTTCAGCCTCTTGTTAAAAATAGTACTTGGCAACCGGAGCAGGAGGAAAGGAGCCTGAAGAGGAGCCTAGAAAGGACTCCATGGCAGGATGCAATAAATAAATAAATAAACAAACAAACAAATGACATTTTTATCATGTGCAAATATGAGTTTGAAGGATGTAGACCTCGGTGTTGGCGGCGTGATGCTCAGGATCAAAGACAAACAAACAAACAAATAAAACAAATAATTTATGAATAATTTTATGAAACAAAAACTATGAATTTTTTTATTTGAATTTGAATAAATTGAGCGTAAGAGCATTAAATGTATGTTTGCTCATTTCCTTCCATCCAGTCGACCTGTAACCAAATGTAATCACCTGAGTGAGCATCAGAACATCAGAACATCACCGCAGCGTGAAGCTGCTCCCACATCCTTTTCCTCCTAACGCTCACTCGGAGACTGAAATGAGTTTTGAAAATGGAGGTAAACGCTATATATAGTCTGAAGTGTCACCATACATGGGGTGGAAGAGAGAAGCGAGGCTCGGTCTGAGACAGAGGCAGTATTTTTGTTTCGCTCAGCAAGACGCTTCCAAGTGCTCTCAGGCCGACCTGAAGCTCTGCGCCGTTCACTTCTCCAGGGGGTAAGTCCACATTTATTCCTCCATTTCTTATAAATAATCAGATTTATTCCATCCTCAGACACACAAGACACAGCTTTCAAACCTGTTCCTATTCATAATCATCATCATAATAATAACATAATAATAATTATTATAATTAATTCACAATAAATTTACTACGACGTGTTGTATAGAAGATCAGACTGTTCATGATCATGAAGGAAAGAATCTGGTTTCTGTGTCACGTAGTTACAAAGTTGACTTTTAAATGTTTTAATGCTTTTTAGTTTTAGTTTTTGTTCATTCATGTTTTAATTAATGGAACATTTCAAGCATGAAACAAACAAACAAACAAACAAACAACCCCGAACACGATCTTTTGTCTTTACACTATTATTGGAAAGTGTACAGTGCACTAATTTAGAATTACACACACACACACACACACACACACACACACACACACACTAAAACATTTGTAGACAAGTATAACCTCTTCTTCTGGTCCGATTTCATGTAAAAGTTTGACCTATTCAAACTAATAGATTCTGATGTATCGCTCGATGGAGCGCGAAGAATCCATTCTCATATTATAATATCGATTCTCCCTGTTTTTCATACATGCAAGATTCCTATTTACTTCGATTCGAATTCGATTTCTTCTTCCTGCATCGTACAAACAAATGCGTCCGTCATCTTGGCATCTTGAGATCGCTGCATCATTTGGGACCTTTTGGGAGAAATTTTTGCACATGGAGGAAAGTTGATCATTCGGAGAAAACAACAGGCTCCAAGAAAAAATCTCTAAAGGCGGAGGAATGTAGAATTGGGAATGTAACAGAAGACAAATCCAGTCCATTGTTATTACTGTATTTAATAATAATAATAATAATAATAATAATAATGGATTGGGAAAACACTGTTCTGGAATCATTACTGGTCTTGGAATTACTTGGTATTAAATGGAAAAGAAAAGAAATGGAATCCGGACCCTAGTTTTCATCCTGCTGAGACTGATGTGTGTGTGTGAGCAGTGTGTGTTCAAAATGAATGCCCAGAATGCTCAGTTTCTTCTCTTTCTCTGGTGTGTGGATCAGAGCTGTAACCGATCTCAAATAAGGAATAAACCGCTATGAAGCATGAACTGAAGAACTTTGGAAGCTCTGAACTTCCTTGTTAAAAGTACTTTGGATGAAATTTCGACGTCTCGCTGAAGAGTTTTATTATTAAGTCGACTGTAGTAATGGATTTGATCTATGGAATGTGGTGTAATGAGAACACACAAGCCGAGTGATTCACACAGCGGAACATCTCAGTCCTCGGACCAAATTTCAACACGTCATACTTTTTATCTGGTTATGGTTACATTTAATGCTGTGCAACATCCATGACGCAAATTCGTTCTTGTTAGCACTTGCGTTACAGCAGCTGTAAAAAAAAATATATACCTGGAATTGGACAGATTTCCCACAAACTGGTACAAACCTCCGAAATGCTTCACAAACAATTTCAGGTATTTTTACTAAATATAAAACCCTTCTAAACCAATCATAAGCCTCAAAACACAGTTTTGTGGTGTACATGTTTCTATTGGTCTCTTATGAATAATGAAGCTACACGACTTTTTCATTAAAACATCTCTGATTAATGCTCCAATTAAAAGAATAAACATCATGTACAGGAGAATGTTCTGGGAGGTGGTAGCTGTGGACCAGTAGGTTGTGAGTTCAAATCCCAGCACTACTGTAAATTCTGTAAATGTAAATTCTGCTGTAAATATAATATCTATTTCATGCTTATTATAGTAGCAGAATAATTAGTATTAAATGCACGATTTTTGTTTAAGAAGTCAACCCAGGAACCTGGTCTTTTGAGAACCATATAACCAATGTGACCAGTTTGTAGGAGCTTGTGTACATGTTATCTTCTTGTTTTTGACCTAAATGATCAGTAGCCTGTGGGTCTGTGTTTGAAGTTCTCCTGACATGCCAACGAGGGTCATGCCGCTTTATGAGAAAACACAGACACAAGTTGGACATCAGTATACCAGCTCAAAGCATGTTGTTCAGCAGACCTCATCGAGGTACGGGGCATCATCATGGATCGGACTGAACGCTGTTGAGTTGTGCACACTGGCACTTTGCTTGATAGGCTTACGGCAGCGGCTTTAACTAACACGCTCTTGGATCCTTGGATCCGCATGATCCTTGAGCTGCTGGAGGAAAGCTGATATGGATAAAACCTGAAAATCAGTGAAAATTATTAAATAATCAGGGATTCCAGCTCCTGCTGTGCTTATGGTGTTTTACTTTTGTTTTTGACCAACTTCAATGGGTGGCTTTGAAAGAAATTTGCCAAAAGTATGTGGACACCCGACCATCTTGCTCATATTTGGTTCTTAATTGAAAGCTCATCATTATTTTGCTAGAACTATAAAACACAAATCTGTCTCTTTACGAAGCTCCCATGCACAAAGCGAGCTCCATAAGGAGTGTCAGTGTTGGAGTGGAAGATCTCGAGTGTCCTGCATAACCCCTGAGCTCCTTTGGGATGAACTGGAACACTGACTGAACCCAAGACCTTCTCAAACCACATTACATCACTACCTGGTCCTTCTAATTCTCTAGAATTCTAGCTGTATGATTACCGATTGCCAGAGACACACCCCAAAATCTAGTGGAAAGCCTTCCCTGAAGAATGGCAGGTAAAACTCCATGTTTAAAATGGGCAGGTATGGGTTTGACGGTTAGGTGTCCACATGAAAAGTATTCAGAGCTAAAACATATTTGGAAATCTTTTTACTTTTTGAAGAATATTTTTGGATTGGGTTGTTTTTTTTAATCGAGTGATATTATCGGCTATATTTTCCATTCAAAACTCTTCTTGCTCCTAGCATACGTTCAGCAATACATACAAAACAAACCCGGCTTCATAAGCAGGCTATGGCACAATCGTAACACAAAGCTGCTATAAAGAGCTGGAATTACACTGTGCTCTATAACGTGTCGGATTTTTACACTGACTGTTTGTCTGGATTCGGACAGGAAATCAAGCACCCAGTCAACGAAGAAGAGGCAGGTTGAGGCCACTGAGGTTATGGCAGAACCAGCCTATACGGTGCCAGCCTTCAGAAAGAGGTAAGACTTGGCACATGCCACCATTCCCATTCAGGAGGCTATTTTAAGAGCCTATGAGTGTCAGAAAGCACCTGAAGCCGAAACACATTAACTGTAAGTATAAATGACATCACCACTGTAACAACATCTGGATATGAAGACATTTTTCTTGAAATGCGTGTGTATGTTTTATATACACGTGCACGAGTTCCCAGTGAGTTCCTCTGGATTTATTGCATTGTGCAGAACATTGCTCAATGTACATGCACCACTTGTTCTTCTACATTTGTTTCTATGGATAGAATGACCGTAAAATGTACAGTAAATGTAAAATGTTCAGTTTATCTGCTATATACAGTATGTATATATTCTGTGTGTGTGTGTGTGTGTGTGTTACAGGGAACCTGAAGGTATGGAGGAATATCAGCGTGTGTCCTCTCATCTCGGGAGGAATCTCACAACCCTGCAGGAAGAGCTGCACAGTATGAGAGTGGCCACTCATGAGCAAGTGGTGAATATTGAGATTACGAATGAGGTAAAGATCTTTTAAGATTATATTGTTATATTTTTTTTTTAAAATGCACAAGGACATTTTTCAAAATGTTCTGCCCATCGAATTAAGAGTCTACCTGAGCTGCAGTTCCATCTAGGATTTTCATCCTTCTATCACAGGTGAGAGCAATGAAGTACATCAGAAAAGAGCTTCCTATCGAGATTCCCAAAGCCCCAGACTTCCTGCTGGGTCTGAGATCTCATACTGTGTGGGAGAAGACTCCTGTCAAGCTTTTCTGCACCGTCTCCGGTACCCCCACCCCTATCGTCCAATGGTTCGTACTTTAATAATTAAGTACAATTTTTACATTATTAGTAATTAAAAGGTCAAAAGTATTGGGACACCCCGTTTTTGTTGGAGGCACACAATTTTGTAGGATGTTGTCAGATGTAATAGCAGGAAACGTTTCCCCTCACTTGAACTAGAAGACCCAAACCTGTTCCAACGTGATGTTGCCCTTTTGCACAAAGCCAGCTCCATGAAGATATGCTTTACATGGACATATAGATATACATACAACCCACCTGAACAATGAATGCTGACTGCATCCCAGGGCTCCTCACCTCACCTACATTAGCACCAGACTTTACTAACATCTTTATGGCTGAAAGAATCTCCCAAAAATTTAGTGGAACATCTTTCCAGAAGACCGGAGACTAATATAAGAGCAAACAGGAACTAAATATAGAATGGGATGTTAAGAAAAAAATCAGGTGTCCACAAACTTTTGGACTTCAGGAATTCAGTTTACTACTGACTTTGGGAAAATGTTCCTATTCCAACTCCTAACCGTCAAGGAACAAATAGTGCATGAATACACTGCACTTATATTTTAATTGCACACAATTCTAATAAGCTTTTTTAATTAACATCACTGATTAGGATGTACCATCCACGTGGTCCTCATGATATCTCATACTTGCCATGTACATTCGCAGGTATAAGAACGGAGTTCCTGTGGACCCCCTGAGCGCACCCGGAAAATACAAAATCGAAAACAAATACGGAGTCCACAGTCTGATTATTAGCAGGTAGAAACACTTGACAATTATTTTATCGGATATTAAATGTATAAAATACCTACAATTGAACGATAGAGTTAGAGTTAATCATGCACAGGAGAACAATCAGTTACATTGGAATTCTTAATGTGTGAATTATTGCAAAACTCCAAAAGCTTTGCTAATACAAACATATACACCACAAAAACTATTTAATAAAATACAGAGGTCACAGAATTGAACTCAGGAACATCCTGAAAGCTATAAAAGTGCATGGATTCGAGCTCAAACTCGAGACTGAAAGGCTTCGCTGTGACAGTAAAAGTTTCCTATTTGGTCTGAGATCGGACCTTCCCTCGTGTACAAGACACCTCAGCTGTTCGTTCCTTACTGCTGAGCTTGGTGTCATTTAATGCCGGGAATGTCTGACATCCGAGTCCCATCCACTCAAGAGTTACAGTAGTGACACTCTGCCTCTCTCTGCCTCTCTCTGCCCTCGTAACCAATCAAGCCAATGCCCTTTCAAATTTTTTTTTTTTCAAGTTAAAAATCTAAACAGATTTTTCGTTTAGTTTTAAAAAAAATTCAACACACACTTGAAAACTGCTAAATTTGTTCTTGCCGATTTTTTTTTGCCAGTCGAGTGGCTTTAAAATAGGCAGCTGGCAGAAGGTCACATTTCTTCTTTCTATTCTCACACCCTGGCCTCTCCTTCAAGATCAGCACTGCATTTTTCAGATCTCTCTGCCAGTTCAGTGTGCTCTCGCTGTGCTCGGATCGTGTTCCTTACCATGTTGTAGGCCTGCACCTAGGCAACACTAGGAACACTACAGGAGATAATTGAGAGGACGTACAGGTTATACTTCAAACCAGTGGTGTCCGAAGTACACAAACAATGCACTTGAGTTTAAAGTAGAGATCCACTCGATAAAGTCGATAAATTGGCGCCACCAAGCGCCAATCAAAACAGGTTCAAAACAGAGCGTGCGCTCGAACCTGATTGGTGGTTTGCTGCGTGTTTGACCAGTTACGTTTTTATCTGCTCATAAATTAAAAAAATGCGACTGATAAGATATTTGACTTTAGCTTGAAATGTAGTGAAGTTAAAGTAAAAATCTCCCCAAATTGAAATACTTCTGTACATTTTGTTAGCGAATTGTTGCTTTATTTAATAGCCATTGCATTTTTTCCCCTTTAGATGCACAGTAGCCGATTCCGCAGTCTACAGCGCTGTGGCTACCAGCTCTCAGGGAAAGGTCACCTCGAAGGCCACAGTGTGTGTGAGAAGTACGATTTTCTTCTTTTCACACCCCCTTTAACCTCTTGTCCATTTGTCACCTTTCTGTGTATCTGCATTACTTTCACCAACTGCTCTGTCATTTCACGCAGGACCATCGGGGGCTGCAGAGAGCTCTTATCTACCAGGCCATGGTGAGACGTTCGGGCAAACACCCAGATCTGAAGAGCCTTCTTGAGATCATTAGCTAGAAATAACATCCTTTGTCATGCTGTGTGCCATCATAAGGTCTAGATAAGACTTGGAAAATAGGGTTTGTTTACAACTGAAGCTAGGTTAGACGTACACCACAATTCTAACACATGATACCATGTGATCCAGCATGAGATTAACATTAACATTGTTTCTGTAGTATGCCAATTATTTTCTTAAAAAAGACTGGGATGTTTAGGTGTCATCTGTGGTGCCTTCAGTCATTTCCTCATCACTGCCCATGTAAAATCTAACCGTGTTTGTGTTTCCACTTCCCTGTAGCACCTTTGCCCTCTGATATCCGTCGTAGCAAGCTAGAAGTGACCCTGCTCGATAGGTTTGGAGTGACATTTGGCACGGAGGGCGAGTCTTTGACTCTGGTGGCGAACATGGTGGTGGTGCCTGACCTTCCTAACCTGCCACCAGAGGTTATGTGGTATAGAGATGGTAAGTGTGTTTTAAATACCTCTCAAATTTGTAAAAAGATCTGCCTTGTTTACCCATGTGTGTGTGTGTGTGTGTCTCTGTGTGTATGCACTTCTAGAAACTTTACTGACACCATCTAGATGGGCTGAGATGTATGTCGGTGGTGGTTCTGCCAAGCTGACTTTACCCCACCTGAACAAGGATGACGAGGGTCTGTACACTCTGCGCATCTGGACCAAGGAAGGAACGACTGAGCACAGCGCCTACCTGTTTGTCAAGGGTTCGTTACACTTTTTGTCCTCAAAATTGATGTGTTAGAAGCAGGAAAAATGGGCAAGCGTAAGGATATTGAGGGAAACTGAGAAGGGCGAAATGGTGTTGGCTAGACGACTGAGCGTCTCCAAAACAGCATCTCTAACAAAAGTTCTCTAAGGAAGGAACAGTGGTGAACCAGCGACAGGGTCATGGGCAGCCAAAGCTCATTGATGCATGTAGAGCGAAGGCTGGCCCATGTGGACCGATCCAACAGTCGAGTCTGACGAATAAAGGTATATCTTAATGATAGGAAGGTGGTCTTAATGTTATGCCTGATCGGTTGCCATAAAATGATGTTCTTGCATGTTCTGGCGTTATTAAATCCACACATGTAATATCATCAAACAAGGACTAGAAGCATTTGAGAGATATTTTCTCTATACATGTATATACAGATGCTGCACCCTCAGTAGTCGGAGCCCCAGGAGCCCCTATGGATGTCGTAGCCTCCGATGCCAATAAGGATTATGTCCTCGTCTCCTGGAAGCCTCCCAACACCACCAGCGAGCCACAAATCACCGGTTACTTTGTGGACAGGTTAGCACATCACGTTCCCATTGGTGGCAAGTTCATATAACAAACTTCGTGTATATTTATTAGTTTATTTTATTAATATTTTTTAATAGTCGCAAATCTGGAACTGCAAACTGGGTCCAGTGCAACAGCACCCCAGTTAAAGTGTGTAAGTTTCCTGTGCATGGACTCACAGAGGGGGATTCCTATCATTTCCGAGTCCGGGCCGTGAACAGCGCAGGCATCAGCCTGCCGTCCAGGATGTCCAGTGGAGTGACTGCTGCTGATGTGGAAAGCGACGTAGAAGGTAGGCTTGTGCGACGATCCAGCAGGGATTTGATGCTCTTACGGTGTGTTGGGGGCGTTCAAGGAGTAAAATACTATTTAAGATTTACCTGCTGCATAGTGATATTGTGCATATTACTTTATTATATACTAAACTGTATTATATTTTAGTTTATACCATAGTCAGTCTGAATCAATCAAAGCATTTTCTTATAAAAGACCATCCAGTTCCGGTTCCATACAAGGTAAGCGACCTATAGTAGTTCCTAATGACATTTCCGAGCTCCATGATGGAGTTTTGCATGTGGTGGAATGTATAAAGTGATTTTTGAGAAACGTCTCGAGGCACAAGATGACTTTAATGAACCGGGGAAGGAAATGTTTAAATGAGAAATGAGAAGGAAAAGTGACTATGGTATAAGGTGATAATCCACAGCTAGGTGTGAGGTCGCTTCACCTCGGGTCGTTCTGCACCAACATCCTAACAAGCACCTCACACCTAACCCTGGATTATCTCTTAGTAATGTGATTCAGGTTGTAAAATGATCCATATACATGACTACGGAAATATTATCTTTACTGCCACAACAGTGATTAAAATCGAGGGGAAGTATGATATTGCAATTCGTCAGGAGGAACTGCAAGAAGGTACTTTTCACGATATGCCACTGGTTCTATGAACTAACTCTTCTTTTCTTCAAGAATTTGCAGTACAAATAAAAAGCACTAATATTTAACATTGTGTTTTTCATCACATGAACTGCATGCACATCCATCCATCCATCCATCTGTAGTGACACCATGATATTACCAGTCGACTCATGCATAAAGCACAGTCAGGACCTATCGTAAAAATTCTATATCTGTTTATTAAATCCTACATTACACCATGATGCTGAAATACAAGTTATTTCAATGAAACTGTAACTGCTACATGAGCCATTAGAGAGACGGCTATTTATATATAATACACTCCTGTTTATCAAAGAAGCATTTGAAGAAAGAAAACTCAACCCTAACCATAAATACATACGTATATCAACTTGGTAAATAAGTCTACTGCAGTATTGAGTTAATGGGAGTAGGTTTTGGCTGGTCTGGTGGTTTTGCAATTAGCAACTTCAATGATTTCAATCCGTTGCTTCACAATTATTTACCGAATTAAACAAACTAAACCTCCGATTTAACCGTCATTAACATTCCCCACACGTGTTCTTTTCTAAAATTCTTTATGACAAAATAAATGCTTGCAATCATTTGCTTTAATTATCTACACTATATGGACAAAAGTTAGTGGACACCTGGCCATAAGATTGGTATTGGGTTTTTGAAGATCCCATTCCACATTTCTGGGAGCCTCCAATGTTCCTGGAAGTGTGGGAAGTGTGCTTGTGGAGATTTGTGGATTTGTGGAGGCTGTGTGAAAGTGGTGGTTTAAACCCCAGTATTGCCAAGCTGCCTCTTTTGGGCCCTTGAGCAAGGCCCTTAACCCTCTGTGCTCCAACATTGCTGGGAAACATGAAGAAAGAATTTCACTGTTCGGTAAAATGCACATGTGACAAGTATAATGCACCTTTTATTTCTGGGAAGTGGTAGCACAGTGGATGTTGGACATCTGATAGGAAGGTGGGATCAAATCCCACCGTACTGCCACTGCTGGGCTCTTAAACAAGATCCTTAACCCTCAATTGCTCAGCTGTATAACTGTTGCTCTGGATAAGGGTCTCTGCCAAATGCCATAAATGTAAAATGCTTGGGGTGCAGTCAGCGTTCCGATTCATCCCAATGGGGTTTAATAGGGTTTAGAGCTCTATAGCAGAAGATCTTTCATGTCAACCCATGTCTTCATAGAGCTGGCTTTATGCACAGGATTTGTGCATTGTCATGCTGAAACAGATTTGGGTCTCCTATTTCAAATGAAGGTAAAAAATGACACGCTGCAGCCGCAGTTATTTTATTATATCATTTTGAGCGTCAAAATTTCCAAATATGGCTGGAAAAGTCAGGTGTCCCGATACTTTTGCACCCCATATAGTTTATTAGGTGATTTGTTTTTTTTCCCCCCTGATACAACTAAGTCATATTCTAAACCAAATGTCCAAACTAAATGTAGTAAAATGTATGATGTCGTATTTCCAAATCAATCCCTGATCTGTTCTTATTCAGTGTATATCACAACGCCGGGACCCCCGACCGACGTGCATGCTACTGAAATAAATCAAACGTATATTGTTCTGAGCTGGAAACCACCCATTCCTCGAGGACGGGCAACTGTGTGGTACCTCATTGAGAAGGTGTGTGAGTGTGTGTGTAGCTATTTAGATTTGTTTTTATTCCCATAAAGCATTAATCAGATGTGAAGACGTTTTTTTTAACACAAAGAGCATCAGAAGGCTTCCTCTATAATCCGTTTAATACACATTTAACTAGAAAAGGAGTGTATAGCTGTTGTATGTTTATTCCTTTTTTGTTTTTGCTGTTATTAGAAACGAATAACATACTCGTTTATCTTTACAAACCACCGAAAATGCAGGAATTGTTTACTTCCCTGACCTGCTCTTTGCCTTGGTTGACTTTGTACTTGTCCTTTAGTCAGTGGGTGAGAGTAACTTGTGGCAGAGAGTCGACACGGGTGTACAAATACGCTCACCACGTTGCCCTCTTTACGAACTGGAGGACAAGAAAGCGTACCGTTTCCGCGTTATCACGGTCAACAAGTACGGCCCAAGCGAGCCATCAGAACCCTCTGCTCTCATCCAGAAGGCAGACCCTTATGGTAAGCTGCTTTTCCTTCATAAAAAAAAAAATCCTGGCTAGACGTCGTCGTTAACTTTTGAAATCTAAATAATAGAGAAAGCATTCAATCAGTTTTATATTATAATCTTGCAACATGATTGTGATTCCCAAATAAAACCCATCCATTTTGCAAGTCTGAAAAAACACTTGTAATAAACTTCAAACGCTTCTTTGATCATTTTGTCTCATGTGACGTATTTTTCAGGCATCGTTCCAAACATTGGTACGTACAAATCACAACGTTTTAAGATGCAAGCATCGCCACTTTTTTGTTGTTGTTGTAAAAAAAAAACAGATGTTCACTGTAGTTGCATGTAACCATGTCACACACATCCCCCCCAACCAACCCCCATGAACAAACACACACACTCCCAAAACTAAAACCAGTTTTACACTGCCAGATGTTCGGAAACGTAAAAAGACAAAACCAAATACTTAAAATGAGAAATGCAATGGTAGAAGATGAAGGGAGCATAATTCAGTGGTAGAGGATGAAGTAAGCATGATGCAGTGGAAGAGGTAAAGGATAAAGAGATGAGTGGTGCAGTGGTAGAGGATGGAGAGATAAGTGGTGCAGTGGTCAAGGATGGAAAGCGCTTGGTGCAGTGGTAGAGGATGGAGGGATCAGTGGGGCAGTGGTAGAGGATAGAGAGATCAGTAGTGCAGTGGTCAAGGATGGAAAGCACTTGGTGCAGTGGTAGAGGATGGAGAGATCAGTAGGGCAGTGGTCAAGGATGGAAAGCGCTTGGTGCAGTGGTAGAGGATGGAGAGATCAGTAGTGCAGTGGTCAAGGATGGAAAGTGCTTGGTGCAGTGGTAGAGAATGGAGGGATCAGTGGTGCAGTGGTAGAGAATGGAGAGATAAGTGGTGCAGTGGTCAAGGATGGAAAGCGCTTGGTGCAGTGGTAGAGGATGGAGGGATCAGTGGTGCAGTGGTAGAGGATGGAGGGATCAGTGGTGCAGTGGTAGAGGATGGAGGGATCAGGGGTGCAGTGGTAGAGGATGGAGGGATCAGTGGTGCAGTGGTAGAGGATGGAGGGATCAGGGGTGCAGTGGTAGAGGATGGAGGGATCAGGGGTGCAGTGGTAGAGGATGAAGGCAGATTGCAGTCATTTTATGACTATTTATTGATTTCATTGTGATTGTAGTCTAACGTGACCAAAAAAGATCCCTAAAGTCTAAAACTGGCTTAAATTGTCCTCTTGGTGATTGTGTGCGTCACACAACACACTCAAGCATCATAAAAGTATCTGTCACAATGGCAAAGACACCTCTAAAGAGCAGTTTGCTTTATAATATTTGTGTTTCAATATGTCTAACATCACTGTTCTTCTTTAAAGATGAAAAGTCAAGTATGTGCTTTTCTAATTTTTTTGTAATTGTTTGGGTTTCCTGCAGGGGTTCCCTCAGCTCCAGGTCAGGTCAGTGCTTCTAGAAACACCAAAACCTCTGCCTTTGTGCAGTGGGATCCCCCCAAACAGGGCAAAAACCTTGTGGGCTATTACGTGGACTGCTGCAAGGTTGGCACCAAGGTCTGGACCCCCTGCAATCACAGGCCTTACAAGCACACCAGGTAATATCTTAACTAGGTTTTCTCTGACCTGCTTTTTTAATAGATAAAAAGAAAACTAAGATATAGATTTTTTGACAGGTTTGTGGTCCATGGCCTGACTCCTGGGGACACGTATATCTTCCGTGTCCAGGCGGTGAATGCCTATGGTCTGAGCGAGGAGTCTCAGGAATCTGCTCCACTCTTCATTGATGCTGCTTTGGGTACGCAAGTAGATTTTCTTCTCTAAAGTTGTTCTTCAGTATTTAGAAAAGCATTACTCTCAAGACAACCTGTGTTGTGGTTTGTAATCAATGGAATAAGCTGTGAATTAGAGATAGATTCTCCTGTTTTCTCACACAGAGCGAGGAGTGGATTATGGTATGTCGGATTCATACGATTTTCTCCACTAAACTCACTCTCTGGAGTTTCCTTAAATATTTTCCCCTATTTTTTTCCCCTCCTAATAACCCCACATTAATACGTTTTATTCGTACCTACAGCCTCTCCGCCCACAGTGCACCTAAGGTGTGGAATCACATATCAACCTGTACCTCAAATTCAATGTGTACAAAAATACGAATTGAATTAAAGTGATGATAATTACGCACTTCAGGTTCTGGTCCCATAACTTTGTTTGGTTGCTTTTCAGCTGTTCCCTCTGCCCCGTACGCCATCACTCTACTCAGCTGTGATGGAGCCTCCATGACCGTGACCTGGAAACGCCCTAAACACACAGGAGGAAGCAAGATCACGTCTTACTACCTGGACAAACGTGAAGCAGACTCTGTGTTATGGAAGGAGGTCAGCTCAAGGCCTGCCACTAGCAGAGTTTATAAGGTAAGTCCACTGTATTAACACTTCCTGATCTGGTTTGGAGAGTTTGGTGTTGGAGTAAAATCAGTTGAGTGAATGCAAGAACTGATGGCTGACCTCATTGTTTAGAGCAGAATCAGGAGGCATGGAAATTAAAAATGAGTTGATGACTTGCCCATTGACTCGCAAATAAAGTGTAGAGAAATTGTATTGACCTCATTAACCGGTACATTGTGAGTGCATTTCTGTAAGGACTCTCTTAATCTAAACACAGGTGGAGAATCTGACCGCTGGACAATTCTATGAGTTTAAGGTTCAAGCCTGCAATATGGCTGGCGTCGGTCTGCCGTCTGAGCCCAGCGTTCCTTTCGCCTGCGAGGCCTGGACCATGCCTGAGCCTGGTAAGTATCTCAGGTCTAAAAGCTTTTGCTTTTTTGTTCCTGTTCTAACAGGTTGGTTCCCTTTTTAGATGATTCCTCACACTGTTTTACACCATCAGGTCCTGCATATGACATCAGTTTTTGGGAGGTGCGAGATGATTCCCTCCTGGTGCAGTGGAAGGCTCCGGTCTACACCGGTGCCAGTCCCATTACAGGATACTTTTTGGAAATGGCTAAGAAAGGATCTTCTGATTTTGCTACAGTGAATGCTGAGGCTTTGAAGCATTGTTATTCAAGGGTAATGGATTGTTTTATATGTTCTGAGTGATATTCTAAGATGAGTGCATTGCATTTTGTAGAGGGTATATACATTATATGGACTTAGATGACTTTTCCAGCTATACGTGGGACTAAACATACATCTTCCCAGAAGAGTGGAGGTTTTTATAACAGCTAATGGGGACTAAATGTGGAACGGTATGTTTAAAGAGCACATATCATATCGTCAGGTGTTGATAAACTTCTGTCCTACATACTGTAGATTACAAAGCTTGCAGAATTATATATTTTAGATATACCTGATTTGAATCTAAATGACATTATGTACCTGCGATTTTTTACAATTCTGCTGCTGTATATTTTTTCCTTTAGTCGACCTGCTAGTGTGGTATTGGAGGGTTATTTTTTGACCTGGCAGCCAGTAAATGGTTGATTCCAGCTTGCTAAATCGAGACGAACTTACAATGATGACACATGAGCCTGATTTATAGACTGTTCAACCTCAATAAAGTGCCAGTCTACGTTTGTAGGCTATTTATATTTGTATTTAAATGTTGCTTTATTCGTAAGTAGTTTAAACGCATGGTTTTGAGGTCATGTTTTATGCACAAAAGCACTAAATCTGAAAAAAAAAAAAAACTGGCAACCTCAGATGATGGACTTCACACAGGTCATTTAAAGAAACTCAGGTCTTTACCAGGTTTGAACCATATTTTAGTGGAAATTGAGAATAAATTGGTTTGGGTATTTCCTTTATTGATGTATGTGACCTCATGTTGTCATGTAGGTGACCGGTTTGGAAACGGGAGCTTCGTATGTGTTTAAAGTATGTGCGGTGAATGCCTCAGGTAAAGGAAAGGCTTCGGATGTATCAGAGGCTGTGTGTGTGAAAGCTCTGCCAGGTAACTTTACCTTTCTATAATGTAAAAGGTCATATTTTTAGATATTCGAATCATCTGTGAAATAATTTGTGCTGGTAAAATTGTCTTCTACAAGGTACGAAGGAGATTGTGTGTGGTGTGGACGAGGAGACTGGAGACATTTTCTTGTCGTTTGAGGCTTGCGACGTATCCGAGCTCTCCAAGTTTGTTTGGTCGAAGTCCTACAAAGAAATCAGCGAATCCAAGAGAGTCACTGCTTCGGTCGCCGGAAGAACGTGTGTTGCTCTACACTGAGGATACGTCATAAATGTAATAAAGTACAGCGAATACTGGAATTAATTTGTGTAAATGTGCTGCCTGCAGCTCCAAGCTGACATTTGGAAACCCTGAAAAGGAAGATCTGGGTCTGTATTCTGTGGCGGTGACTGAGACAGATGGAGTGTCCTCCAGTTATACCCTCAAAGAGGAGGGTATGTTTTAATACACACAGCAGTTCGGTTTAATACACTTCTTTTGGTTTTAACTTCGGATTAACTGATTTATTCTTTTCTTTTTTAGAATTGAAAAAGATGCTTGATCTCAGCTACAACATCAGACATCCAAGTTAGTCTAGATCTCTGTGTTATGTTTCACATATATCACAGAGTTTGCACACACAAAAATGTGTTTAACGCTTTCTTTCGGATTGTAGTCGTTCCCCTGAAGACAGAGCTGAACTACGAAGTTCTTGAGAAGGGTCATGTGCGCTTCTGGCTGCAGGCCAAGAAACTCTCCTCTGCTGCAACCTACAGGTTCATCGTTAATGACAAGCACATCACTAGTGCTGAGGTATGAAGCATTTCCTGTGCATCCTGTGTGTCGAACCAAGTCTGGTCAATGTTCAAGGATGCTCCAGAAGTCCTTTATAAATGTAAATGTATCATTTACGTGTGTGAATAGGATCACAAGATTAGCCACAACGCTTCCACTGGAGTTATTCAGATGGTAATCGAACACTTCACAAGGGCCAATGAGGGCACGTATACCCTCCAGATCACTGACGGAAAAGCTAAAAATCAAAGCTCCCTGGTGCTTGTTGGAGACGGTGAGACATCACAATATCTATGCTTGAATTCTTCTCGGCCTGGTCAGTGTACGTGACTGTCACTTGGTTTGTTTGGTTTCAGTCTTCAAGGCTGCACTGAAGGAGGCTGAATTTCAGAGAAAAGAACACCTCAGGAAACAAGGTTATAAATGATGCCGAGTAGCAAAAGAAATACTCATGTGACCTTTCTATTGAGTATAACTCCAATCTCGTTTTTGTTTCTCGTCTTCAGGTCCTCATTTCTCAGAGTACCTGTCTTTCTATGTGGATGACAACTGCACCGTTATGCTTGTATGCAAGGTAAATACAGCCTCTGACTTTCAACACAGGACTTCTATTGATTTAATTGAGTGAATATTCATATCACGAGACATTGTTTGTACCATGCACGTGAGAAAACTCAGATTTTTTTCTGCACATGCGCAAAATCGATGTCTTCCTGCCATTCTTCTTTTTTTTTTACGACAGTCAAGCGATACGGATTATAGACTCAATTTAATCGATAAAATAAAAAAGTGTATTGCATTAATTAGATTTACGCATATTATGCATATTATGCACACATTACGCATTGCTCATCACTGTCACTTGACCAGATGTTTATGCGATTGTGTTACAGTTGGCCAATGTCAGGAAAGACACAAAATTCAGTTGGTTTAAAGAAGATGAAGAAATCACTCTTGATGTCGCACCCAACCCAATGTCTGGATCCTGTGCTCTTCCGATCCCCTTGGTAACTAATTCAAAGTTTTCCCGCGTGTAATATATAAGTGATAATCCACGGTTAGATGGTTAGATGTGCAGATGTTGCTTGTCTCCTTCAGGAGCATTTAAAAGCCATTTTTCATTATATATTTCTCTTTTTTGATCATTTACTCTTCCAGTTTATTAAATCCAAGCTCATTATGGTCATTCTGTATGGAACTGGAAATCTACGTTCGTGTGGTGACTGCGATATAAAACAGTGATTAAATCGATTACAACTTCTTGTGTCTGTAATGGCTCATTTCAGCCAATCAGATTCAAGTATCCAGACTGACAATCATAAATATATGAATATTATTTCTAATGCTTTGTCCTGAAAATAGCTTTAATCCATTTGACAGTTTTCCAGAAAGGACCAGGGTATTTACAAAGCTGTGCTAAGTGATGATCGTGGAAAGGACACTTCAGTTTACGAGATTTCCGGCCAAGGTTTGCTTTTATATACCTCAGTTGTTTTCCATTTCTTGTGATAGTGCAGTATTTAATGGAGATTCTTTTCTGATTTTATTCTATGTAGTATTTGAAGATATCATCAACGCCATTGCCCACATTGCTGGTACGTACGCATTTTTCCAGCGCACAATTCTCTCACTGAATGAGCATGAGTATGCAGAATCAGAGTAAACTCAAGTCTAATTCTTGCTGCAGGTTCTTCTGCCTCAGAGTTGATGTTGCAGTGCACACCAGAAGGCATTAGACTGCAGTGCTACATGAAATATTACACAGAGGAAATGAAGACCAGCTGGTTCCACAAGTAAATCTGTCCTTTCTTTAGGATTGTCGGTACATGATCATACCTGCACTGAAGTCAAGTTTGAATGGATTTAATGGCCAAGTAAAATGACATTGTGCAACTGATGAATGTCTGAATTTCAAAATTGTAGCATTGATTCTTGTTTGGGATTATAGGGAAAGTAAAATCGCCTCCTCAGAGAAGATGAGAATCGGAGGCACGTCTGAAATGGCTTGGATGCAGATCTGTGAGCCTGCTGATAGAGAAAAGGGCCATTACATTATCGAGATTCACGACGGCAAAACCGCCCACACCCGTTCCTTCGACCTCTCAGGACAAGGCAAGTCATGCATTGTTATTTAATCATTTCGAAAGATTGTTAATGCCTATTTAAAGGCTTCTATTGGCTTGTTTTTCTTCTCAGGATTTTCTCAGTTTATATAAGTTCAATTCTAAAAAGAAAAAAATGGGAAATTGTGTAAAATTTTTAATTAAATAAAACCAAAATGCAACAATTTGCAAGTCTCATAAACCCGTGTTTTGTTCCTGACAAAACATAAAAACATACATGAAACTAAGGAATTGTACTATTTTCTCTCAGAAGTAAAGATGGGCAGAGCTTTGCCAATCTGTAAAAGACTGTGTCTACAAATTCTCAATGTTTCTCAACATAAAATTGCAAAATGGTTGAATATCTCATCGTTTACAGCACATAATTAAATCGAACGTGTCAAAAAACTCTAAAGAAGAAATTGCACAAGAGGCAAGGGCAAAAATCACTATTGGATCTTCGCCTCATTGCATTTAAAACAGTGATTATTCTTTAATGGAAACCACTGCATGGGCTCATTAACACCTCCAGAAAGTACTGTCTGTGAACACAGTTTGCCATGTTATCCACAAATGCAGGTTTAATCTCTATCATGCAGAGAAGAAGTCATGCGTGAACATGATCCAGAAAGGCGTTTTTCTGGATTTTCTCTGTTTTGGAATTGGGGTTGTACACTATCTTTCCAAAACTTTGTGGACACCCGGTCAAAAGTATAGTATGTACTTTTTGAGCATTGCATTCCACATTTAGTCCTAATTTGCTCTTATAGTTCCCTCCACTCTTCTGGGAAGATGTTCCACTAGATTTTTGAAGAGTGTGCTTGAGGACATTTGTGTTCATCAGCCACAAGGGTGTTAGTAAAGTCAGCTACTGATGTAGGTAGGTGAGAAGACCTGGGGTGCAGTCAGCATTCCAATTCATTCCAAAGGTGTTCATCAGGGTTTATATATAAATTATAGCAGGCTACTCAAGATCTTAATCTGTAACCCATGTAAACCAAATTTTCATGGAGCTCGCTTTTTGCATGGGGGCATTGCCCTGCTGGAACAAGTTTGTGTTTCCAATGACCAGTGAACCTAAAATGTTATTATATTGCATCCAAAAATGTCTTATACAATTGTGTGCCTCCTGCTCTGTCGTAACATCGTTTGGATTTGAACCACACATGCCAGGAAAGGTCAGGTGTCCCCAAAACTTTTGTCTATATAGTGCTGTTAAACTAATTGGGTATCTCTTCATTTGTTTATTCACTTTATTATTGAATATTGCAGAAATGATATTTATCAATGTCTTTTCCTTTTTCCTTATCAAAACAGCATACAATGATGCCTATGCTGAATTCCAAAGACTCAAGTAAGTAATACGGCATTTACACACATTACACACATTCATAGTGATGTTTGTCATATATATATATATATATATATATATATATATATATATATATATATATATATATATATATATCTCTATATACTGTATGTGTGTGTGTACAGTATATGTATATATTCCCCACCTGTTTTTGCTAATAACTTGCATTTCTATTTACAGGGCTGCAGCTTTTGCAGAGAAAAGTAAGCACGCTAAATGTGACAAATCTAAAATTATGTACTAGTTGCACAGCTCTGCAATCTTTCTCTCATTGAATACAGTAATAAATATTGCTGAACACACGTGACCAATTGCCTCGTCTTATCCTTTATAGACCGCGGCAGAGTAGTGGGTGGACTGCCAGATGTTGTCACCATTATGGAGTATAAGGTATTATTCTGTCCTGTACTTTCATTACAAACTGCATAAACATTTTCCTCACCTTATATCTTTGTGGCCTCTCAACTTTCCAGACCCTGAATTTGACCTGCACAGTGTGGGGTGACCCCAAACCTGAGGTCACCTGGTTCAAGAACGAACAGGAAGTCGTGTCTGATGACCACAACCAGATCTCGTTTGAGAGTGGCAAGTTCGCCAGCCTCACCATTAACTCTGTCACAGTGGACGACTCGGGCAAGTACAGCATCAACGTGCGGAATAAATATGGCGGTGAGTTTGTGGAGATCACCGTCAGTGTGTACAAGCTGGGTGAGAACATCCCCGAACCCAAGTTGGGACAGATGAGCAAACCTACCACAACACCGAAGCCAACTGCACCACCCTCTTCAAAGCCCCAGACTCCTGCACCATCCGTGAAGACCCCCACTTCTACCCCGTCCCCATTTGGTAAATCCCCAACCCCAACTCCACCTCAGTCTGCAAAGTCCCCTGTCCCAACTCCCAAATCCCCCACCCCACCAAGGAGTGCCAAATCCCCCACTCCACCCAGATTCATGAGGTCCCCAACACCCACAAAGAAGTAAACATGGGTGGTTCCTATCAGTGGATGATTTAGATGTTGGTTTTGCAAAGCGAATAGTGCTAGATAAAAAGTTTGACCACCTAAGTGGTTTATGAATCACTAAATTATTGGCCAAAATGAAGAATATTCACAAACCCTGTTAGGTTGCCATTTCCATCAAAGTGGCTTTTACAAATCAGTATAGTCTTTGTTCTATGTGCATGAGATCTTTCAATAATGGCTTTAGGTAGATTTAATTAGCTCACTCTAGATCGTAAAGAAAAGTCAAGAAACTGCTGAATTACGTTGCCTCTAATTCAAAAAGATTACGATTATAAGGATTATGAAAGCAGCCACCATGATTGTGAATGGCATCTTCATATATAACGCTTATTCTGTAGCCTCCTAATGCTTTATTTTGGCAATAAAAACAGTGATTAACTAACATTTGTTGGATTTCCAGTTATTTTGCTTTGAGGAGTTTTACTATTTTGGATCAATAAATGAGAATCCGTCATGGCTGTGTTTTATAGCTTACGATTTCAGTGTCTTCGGAAAAATGGTCCTCTGGTAAAAAGTCGCGCAAAAGATGACATTTTATTGAGTATTTTATTAATCTACGTTTACACACTATCTCGGTTCCTTTGCACGGCAATACAGTGCTCTCATGCTGAAATGTGTCCTACAAGTCTTTTCGAAGTGTGTCAAACAATTGCAATTCCTGCTGTATCTCTGCAATGGTGTCAAAATGGCAACTTCATCTTCGGGAAGATGGCAAAGTCCACAACAGCCAAATGAGCAGGGTGGGTGTGGAAGTGAGGTCATATCGTTTCCGGTGAGAAATTCACATGTGAGGAGGAGCTCAGTGCCATGGTCAAAATATTCTCTAAACTTTTTGATACCACCTCGTATTTGCCTTCTCGTAATGGGAGGGAGAGGAGTTCAAATAAAACATATATTTCCAGTATCTTGGTAGTCAGAGCAAGAACCATTTACTGTAGGAGTTAATACGAATCCATCATGAAGAAACTGTTCCATCAGTTCTTCAAAAGTAATACATTTCCCTCATTATATTTAACCTGACTTGATCAGATGAAGTATTCCAGGTTTTTGTTCCTGTCTGTATCAGTCTTCTGTGTCTCGATCTCTAGGTGTTTCATGGCAATGAAATAACGCACAAAAGCTTCACCCAGCGCCCCACGAATCACACTGTCTTCTTCCAAGGCCACTAAGGCATCCTCCAGTTTAACAGGTATGACAAACTGTTTCTGCTGCACTGGAGCTTTGGTAAGAGCCTCTTCTGCACAGAGGTTATGCTTGATCCCATCCAATCCCGCTGCAATGGTAGCTGCCAGGACAATGTATGGGTTCGCCATTGCTGAGCCAAGCTTGTTCTCAATGTGGGTCTCACGGCCACCGTGAACCTTTACGTTGAAAGTGCAACTGTTGTCATTGCAGCCACAAGTGGCGTGGACTGTGCTCTTCGAAACGCTGCCTTTGGAAAGCTGAGTGCGGGAGTCTAGCCCTGGTACCATTAGGCAGCTAAGAGCTGGTGAGTGGTGGAGAAGCCCTCCAAGCCATTTCTTGCCAATCTCAGACATCTCACCAGTGCTCGAATGAAAAAGATTTCTCCTGCCACTGGCATCCCATAGGCTGTGGGACAGGGAGCCAGAATTATACATGGTATTATCGGTCAGGAACGTGGCAATGTAGTTATACTTCCTGGCCATTTCTTTGACACCAGTACGAAAGGTGAAGGCACTGTCGGCAGCTTCAATTCCAAATTTAGGCTTGAAGCAGATCTCCATTTGTCCTGGACCGCTAGCAGACGCAAAACTATCCACCCTGATGCCCATTTGGTACATCCCTTTGACCAGTTGCTGTAAGAAGGGCATGTCATTATTACTCAGCAAAGTAGTGGCGGGGAAAAGTATGACGCTGGGGCCCATTTGCTCCGACACTCCGAAGATGCAGCATTCATATGTAAAAGAAGAAAGAATGGAGATTCCCGCGGCTTGAAGTTGACCGAGCATCGTCTTAGCGATAAGGCGAGGAGATGTGCGCAGAGGGATCCCCATGATGGTACAAGGATCGCAAATGATACGGGCGGTCTGCTCAGCCCAAGGAAGGACCCGGAAGGTGGAGAGATCAGGGATCAGAAGAATATCAGCGTTGAAACCAGCAGAAATCGGATGGTCGACTTCATTTTCTTTGGGGCTCAGAGTCAGCTCCAGGTAGCTTCTAGGCATGGGGACACCATACAGTGCTTTTTCCTGCAATGCCAATGAAATGTAACAATTATTAATTATAATATTATATATAATATATATGAATTATATTAATTATAATATAATATTACAATGGCATAGTTAATCATATTAATGCTTATTAAATCAATAACTGGACTGAGAAATCAATCAAGAAAATTCAAAAGACACAGTGTGGTGAGTAGTTACATGAAATAAGGAAGCAGGGACTGTCTTGGATCTAGAGACACCGTGGAGATCAGTGGCTTCAAAGCGAACAAAGCCTATATTCTCACAGTTGATCTGCTGCTTTATGTCTTCAACCTCTAAAATGAAGTTCTGAGATCCATGGAATTCTGTGTGTGGGTCTATGGAGCATACAAAAATCTTGAAATTTTTTAATTTGAAATTGTTTGAGGAACAGAACATAAGCCTGGTTGTTCTGGACTAAGTAAAGAAGAACTAACCTGTGTGTGATATCCCAGAGTTTGTTCTTTCACTGCTGGGCCTGTTTGTATGCCCACCAGTCTTTGATGAACCACTAGATGAAGCGCTATCTCTTGTTCTTCTATCACTCTCTAGAGTGGGCTTGAAGGTTGTGAAGGACCTAGATGGTACGTCATCTGGTTTACAGTCAATTCTTTGTCCAGGCACGTGGCAATGATGACCAAGACTTTCTCTTGTATTTAGTTTGGAGCGTTCACTCAATAGGTGTTTTATTTCTTCCATTGTCTGTTTAGGAAATCCTGCTTCTGGTAGCAAATCCGGCTGGCCTTCTTTACTCCATTCATCCGAATAGCTGTTGTCCTGAATGGAAACCGTAGGCCACCGGTGTGGGCCTATCGAAAGTATAGTAGAATTGTCAGTGGGGCTTGGAGCAGGACAATTAGTCTGGATTATGGGCAATCTTCTTTCCCGTTCTGAAGACTCTACATGTTTTCCACTTCCCTCCTTCTTTTTGCCATGGCTCAGACTGCCTCCATCTATTTCGTCTGAATCCATTATGGCTGTTACCCTCAATTTCTTTGGAGATCCTTATGATGCATTATGTGTCCATTCAAATTTGTGAGCTCCAAGATGAAAAAAGAGCTGTGTCCGAGCACGTCTTATATATCCCCCAGATACAATGCTGACTGATTTGGAAAAATCCCTTTGCGCTCACCATGCGCTCAGAGCCAATGGTTTACATAACTCATATCCTCTGACTGACCTTTCCTGTACGCTCGGCCAAACAAAGACAAATCCAGGCAGTTCACTGGGCTATTCTATAGCAACCTGCCACGCAAAAAAAGCTGTGCATCAGCTATTCTAGAGGCAACAATACATGCTTTATCAAATTTCTGGAAACGTTACATAAGAGAGAACAGATGTAGAAACTTTGCATGCTCCATGATGTAGGCTGCATAATGCTTAGCCATTTTCTTTGTTCACCCTCAGTGTTTGATATTTCCTGGCCAGGTTCACAGCATGTTCACGCTTCTATTAAAAGTCACAATGCACACATACACTCACACACCTATTTACCTCATCCAGTCATCTTATATGGGATAGGGAAAAAACCTCCAGACAACCCATGCAGACAACATGCAGACACCCAGAACAACAGTAAACTAAGGTAGAGTCTGAACAATATGCTACAATGGTGCAAACACCATCAGACATCTCCCTGGTTGCCAGATTCTGAAAGTCTCCCTCAAACATTGATGTAATAAATTTTGACAAAAAATGTTCAGCTTGTGCACAAACCAGGACCTCTGCCTGAACCACCACACTCACAACCGATCTACCAGTTTCACCCGGATTCACAACCTAATCTGTCCAACCATCAGCCTCCTTTCCTGAGAATCCTGTAACACACACACACACGAGGTCCACTGGGTGATGATGATGATGATGATGAAGATGAACTATGAACTAACTATTATGATGATAATCATGAAATTGATGATGACATTCATACTATGATAATGATGATCATTTAATCTATGATGATGATGATGATGGTGATAAAGTGGATTTTATTTGAACCATGATGATAATTACAACAATGATGATGATGATGATTATGATGATGACCATATTATTAATACTATTGTGATGATGATGATGATGATGATGATATTATATACTATGACGATAAAGAGGAGGATGATGAGGAAGAAGTTGATGATGATTAATACTATGATAATGATGATTAAAACGACAACGACAATGATGATGATGATGATGATAAAACTATTATGATTATTAAAACGATGATGATGATGATGATGATGATAATAATTAAAACGATGATGATTAAAATGAAGACGATGATGATGATTAAAACTGTTATAATGAATAATACTATTATGATGATCACGACGATAATAATGATGATTAAAACAATGATGATGACGATGATGAAGATGAAGATGATGATGATGATGACAATGACTAAGATGATGATGGTAAAACTATTATGATTATTAAAACGATGATGATGATGATGATAATTAAAACGATGATTATGATGATTAAAATGAAGATGATGATTAAAATGATGATGATGATGATGATGATGATGAAAACTGTTATGATGAATAATACTATTATGATAATGATCACGACTATAACGATGATGATGATGATTAAAGCGATGATGATGATGATGATACAACTATTATGATTATTAAAGCGATGATGATGATGATGATGATGATTAAAACGATGGTGATGATGATTATTATGATGATGATGATGATAATGATGATAAAACTATTATGATTATTAAAACGATGATGATGATGATGATGATTATGATGATGATGATGAAACTATTATGATGAATAATACTATTATGATAATGATCACGACGATAACGATGATGATGATTAAAACGATGATGATGATGATGATGATGATGATAAAACTATTATGATTATTAAAACGATGATGATGATTATGATGATGATGATGATGATGATGAAACTATTATGATGAATAATACTATTATGATAATGATCACGGCGATAACGATGATGATGATTAAAGCGATGATGATGATGATGATGATGATGATGATGATGATAAAACTATTAAGATTATTAAAACGATTATGATGATGATGATGATGATGATAAAACTATTATGATTATTAAAACGACGATGATGATGATGATGATGATGATGATGATGATGATTAAAACGATGGTGATGATGATGATTATGATAAAACTACTATGATTATTAAAACGATGATGATGATGATGATTATGATAACGATGATGATGATGATGAAGATTAAAACTGTTATGATGAATAATACTATTATGATAATGATCACGACGATAATAATGATGATTAAAACAATGATGATGACGATGATGAAGATGAAGATGATGATGATGATGACAATGACTAAGATGATGATGATGATGGTAAAACTATTATGATTATTAAAACGATGATGATGATGATGATAATTAAAACGATGATGATTAAAATGATGATGATGGTAAAACTATTATGATGATGATGATTAAAATGATGATGATGATGATGATGATGATGAAAACTGTTATGATGAATAATACTATTATGATAATGATCACGACTATAACGATGATGATGATGATTAAAACGATGATGATGATGATGATACAACTATTATGATTATTAAAGCGATGATGATGATGATGATGATGATTAAAGCGATGGTGATGATGATTATTATGATGATGATGATGATAATGATGATAAAACTATTATGATTATTAAAGCGATGATGATGATGATGATGATTATGATGATGATGATGAAACTATTATGATGAATAATACTATTATGATAATGATCACGACTATAACGATGATGATGATTAAAACGATGATGATGATGATGATGATGATGATAAAACTATTATGATTATTAAAACGATGATGATGATGATGATTATGATGATGATGATGATGATGATGATGATGAAACTATTATGATGAATAATACTATTATGATAATGATCACGACGATAACGATGATGATGATTAAAACGATGATGATGATGATGATGATGATGATGATGATGATAAAACTATTATGATTATTAAAACGATGATGATGATGATGATGATGATGATAAAACTATTATGATTATTAAAACGACGATGATGATGATGATGATGATGATGATGATGATGATTAAAACGATGGTGATGATGATGATTATGATAAAACTACTATGATTATTAAAACGATGATGATGATGATGATGATTATGATAACGATGATGATGATGATGAAGATTAAAACTGTTATGATGAATAATACTATTATGATAATGATCACGACGATAACGATGATGATAATGATGATGATGATGATGATGATGATGATGATGATAAAACTATTATGATTATTAAAACGATGATGATGATGATGATGATGATGATGATAACGATGATGATGATGATGAAGATTAAAACTGTTATGATGAATAATACTATTATGATAATGATCACGACGATAACGATGATGATGATGGTGATGATGGTGACCTGGTTTCTCCCCGTCACGCGCTCCTCCTCTCCTCTCTGTTTCTCACTCGGTTCCTCTCTCAGGGCGCGGCTGCTGCAGGCTCCTCTGCCTGGTTCCCGCGAGCCGCTCACACGGACCTGACGCTGCCGCCGCGGCTGTATGGTGGTGGAACACACTTCAGAGATCTTCACATCTTTCTACGGACCGGCTTTATGGTTAAGCTACAATCTTCAATGAGTAAGCATATTCCAGTAAGTAAAGCCAGGATTAACTCCGGGGCCTGTGGTGGGGTTTTATAGAGATTTATTTTATTATTATTTAAACCGGTTTAAATAAAAACTCGCTCATTGTCCTAGCCTGGGATGCTAGCTAGCATTTAGCGCGGTTTGCTAGCTCTGAGGGACCTGAAAAGACGAATGATTTGACCGCATATGTTATATATTAATTTTATTGATTATTAAAAGTGTATTTTCTTTAGTATAGCGGATTTATTTCGTGTTATTATTTTTTCGGGGGGCGGCGGCGACTCTGTCACCTGGTTAGCATTACGCTTCGGCTAAGTAGCTAGCTAACCCGAGGACTGTTTTGTAACTTGAGGTTTGTACAAAACAGGATTATTTTGTGTGTCTTTAACCGGGTTTAATGTGTTTATATATAAAGTGAACAATAAGGATTGAGTTGGGGGTTTAAAGACCTACAGATATTCCCAGGTCATAATCATTGGGCCTCAGGTTGTAGACTAACCAGCTGTGTGTGTGTGTGTGTGTGTGTGTTTGCCGCATTCACATTATCAGTCTCGGAGACATTCTGGTGTTCCTCTGGTATCAGCTCTTGACCTGGATCTGGTCTTTATTTAGGACTTTGGGTATATCAAATCTGACTATTTATAAAGCCTGAGCCTCGATCCAGAAACCTTGGGTGATCCTCTAATTGATGATCCAGATGGTTGAAGTTAGTTGACCAGGCAGGAACCAAAAGAGGAACCGTTTTTAATATGTAATATTAATAGATACACACTTGAAAAACACTGCAGGATGTAAGAAAACCCCTGACCAGATTTCCAAAAATCATATTAACTGGTTAAGATCTTTGCCAGAGATTTGCTGTCTCTACATGTTGGGATATCATCTGGAAAAAAACATCTTGAGGAAAGGTCTTCCCAGGGTTCATATACATTTTCGAAAAGTTTGAATTAATTTGATTTGAGTGATTTCCAAGTCTGGATTAGTATGGGGTTCCCTATTCAGTTTACTTAAATAAATTAATAAATTATATATATATATATATATATATATATATATATATATATATATATATATAACAATTTATATTATTGACAAATGGAAATGACGCGTGTTAAAGTGTCTTGCGTTCAGACGTTTCAGTGGGGACGAGCAACTTTTGGGGGACGATTAAAAACGAAAGCATGGACGTGGAAAATGCCGTTTTCGTATGTATCCAGACTTGTGTAGATGTAGCCTCAGTGTAGACGGAAATCCAAAACGGAGAGGAAAAATATGCGTTTTCAGGCGTTTTCGTTCTGCACGTTTTGAGTCTGGAGAAGTATGAATTTTTGAAATGAAAAACATGTAGGAACCCTGCATACCAGTTTATTAGTTTTGAGTAGATCAGATTTGAAAAACAAGAGCAGCTTATGTGTCATTGCCTGCAGATGATCTCAGGATGGTGGACATGTTCCCCTACAGCATGACTGGGTTTTTCTTCTCCTCGTTCTCATCTGTGTCTCTTCCCTTTTGTTTTACCATTACAGCAGTTCTGTGGTGTATTGGGTCACACATTTATGGAGTTTCTGAAGGGCAGTGGAGACTACTGCCAGGCTCAGCACGGCGTATATGCAGACGAGTGAACGGCGAGCCCTGCTACCTCACCGGACGAGAGACTTGCGAGAGCGCTTCAACGTTGGCCTGGGCGGACACGGACAGCGGGGCGTCCACAAGCAGCCAGACCAGTCTGGATGGGGTAAAAAAAGAAAATCTCCAGAAGTGCACTGACCTCGTTGGCCCTCTGTTTCCTTGCTCACCCTCGAGGACCAGCCTTTTTTTTTTTTTTAATTAATTTATACATTTTTTTTCATCAGTTAAATTTTTTTTCCCGTTTCATTATTTCAGTTTGCTCTTTTCCCACCCTGTCCCCCTGATTTTCGGCTAATTATTTTTTCCTCATTTGGTGGGTTCGAGAAGTTTCCTTCCAAATTCTTTTTTTCCCCTGGTATATTTCCGTATACCGTTTTTTTATCAAAATGGCTCGTATGAATAGACCCGCCCCCGTGGAGATCAAGTATAAAAACATGAGGTTCCTCATCACCCATAATCCAACCAATGCCACTCTAAACAAATTCATTGAGGTGAGTTGTTTTTCTTTTTTCTTTAATAGCAATGTACTTCAGAGAAGCATGTCCTTGGGCAAAAATTGCCAAGAAGTCAGAATGCTCATTTGTGAAATTGTTTGTCTTTTTTCCTACTTTTCCTGCAACCAAATCTTTCTCACTCTGGTTTTTCAACAGGAACTAAAGAAGTATGGGGTGACAACGGTTGTTAGAGTGTGTGAGGCGACGTACGATGCCAACTTGGTGGCTAAAGATGGCATTCAGGTTCTGGTAAGTCCAGTTAAAAACTGTGGTTACAGGCGTAACAAGGAAAAAGCGCTCTCCTGCATTCAGTCTTACTCTGTAGAAGATCTTTTCCTCTTCAGGTTTCACTTCACCCCTGAGATTATCCATTCCTCTGTTGATTAGTTTGGTGTGTTTTGGGTCGTTGGAATCCTGAAAAGTGAAATTTCTCATTATCTTAAGTGTTTTAGCAGAAGCATTAAGGTTTTGTGCCATATTTAATTGGGATTTGGAGCTGTTCATTATTCCCTCCAGTTTGATTAAATCCCCAATTCCAGCTAAAGATGGGGATAATAACATTCAGCGATTTACATCGGCATAATGGTTAATACCGTGATGCATCGATACAGGTTAGCATTTGTATCACAAAGCATCATTTTAAACATATTTGCATTGGTTAAAAAATGTTTATGATTATTAGTAGATGCGCAATTCTTTTTATTTATTTATTTACATCGAATCGGTAACTGCTTCATATGTACAGTGAGGACAATAAGTATTTGAACACCCTGCTATTTTGCAAGTTCTCCCACTTAGAAATCATGGAGGGGTCTGAAATTGTCATCGTAGGTGCATGTCCACTGTGAGAGACATAATCTAAAAAAAAATCCAGAAATCACAATATATGATTTTTAAACTATTTATTTGTATGATACAGCTGCAAATAAGTATTTGAACACCTGTCTATCAGCTAGAATTCTGACCCTCAAAGACCTGTTAGTCTGCCTTTAAAATGTCCACCTCCACTACATTTATTATCCTAAATTAGATGCACCTGTTTGAGGTCGTTAGCTGCATAAAGACACCTGTCCACCCCATACAATCAGTAAGAATCCAACTACTAACATGGCTAAGACCAAAGAGCTGTCCAAAGACACTAGAGACAAAATTGTACACCTCCACAAGGCTGGAAAGGGCTACGGGAAATTGCCAAGCAGCTTGGTGAAAAAGGTCCACTGTTGGAGCAATCATTAGAAAATGGAAGAAGCTAAACATGACTGTCAATCTCCTCGGACTGGGGCTCCATGCAAGATCTCACCGTGGGGTCTCAATGATCCTAAGGAAGGTGAGAAATCAGCCCAGAACTACACGGGAGGAGCTGGTCAATGACCTGAAAAGAGCTGGGACCACCGCTTCCAAGGTTACTGTTGGTAATACACTAAGACGTCATGGTTTGAAATCATGCATGGCACGGAAGGTTCCCCTGCTTAAACCAGCACATGTCCAGGCACGCCTTAAGTTTGCCAATGACCATTTGGATGATCCAGAGGAGTCATGGGAGAAAGTCATGTGGTCAGATGAGACCAAAATAGAACTTTTGGGTCATAATTCCACTAAACGTGTTTGGAGGAAGAAGAATGATGAGTACCATCCCAAGAACACCATCCCTACTGTGAAGCATGGGGTGGTAGCATCATGCTTTGGGGTGTTTTTCTGCACATGGGACAGGGCGACTGCACTGTATTAAGGAGAGGATGACCGCGGCCATGTATTGCGAGATTTTGGGGAACAACCTCCTTCCCTCAGTTAGAGCATTAAAGATGGGTCGAGGCTGGGTCTTCCAACATGACAATGACCTGAAGCACACAGCCAGGATAACCAAGGAGTGGCTCTGTAAGAAGCATATCAAGGTTCTGGCATCGCCTAGCCAGTCTCAGACCTAAACCCAATAGAGAATCTTTGAGGGAGCTCAAACTCCGTGTTTCTCAGCGACAGGCCAGAAACCTGACTGATCTAGAGAAGATCTGTGTGGAGGAGGCCAAAATCCTCCTGCAGTGTGTGCAAACCTGG
This sequence comes from Silurus meridionalis, assembly GCF_014805685.1. Classification (NCBI taxonomy): domain Eukaryota; kingdom Metazoa; phylum Chordata; class Actinopteri; order Siluriformes; family Siluridae; genus Silurus; species Silurus meridionalis. The sequence continues at coordinate 25,666,237 of NC_060892.1, forward strand.
TAAAAACTACAGGAAACGTTTGACCTCTGTATTTGCAAACAAAGGCTACTGTACCAAATATTAACATTGACTTTCTCAGGTGTTCAAATACTTATTTGCAGCTGTAATCATACAAATAAATAGTTTAAAAATCATACATTGTGATTTCTGGATTTTTTTTAGATTATGTCTCACAGTGGACATGCACCTACGATGACAATTTCAGACCCCTCCATGATTTCTAAGTGGGAGAACTTGCAAAATAGCAGGGTGTTCAAATACTTATTTTCCTCACTGTATCTATAATATATCGTATTGTTGCCTATGCATCGAGATGCAAATCGCATTGGCCTCAGTTATAGAAATGCACATCCTTAGCTGAAGAAGAGCAGCCCCAAAATATGATGAACGATGCAGAAATCTCCCAATGCTCAAATACCTCCTTCTTGATTGCTCTCACGAATCCTGCAGGATTGGCCGTTTGATGACGGAGCTCCTCCTTCGAACCAGATTGTTGAGGACTGGTTAAATCTGCTGCGGATTAAGTTCAGGGAGGAGCCAGGCTGCTGCATCGCTGTTCACTGTGTGGCTGGCCTTGGGAGGTAACGTTTTGTATGAAATGACTGATCTGGCTGTAGGCGTTATGTAACGTTCTGTTATATGAGGGATATAAAAATCTGAAGGCATAAGATTATATAAAAGTTTATGCTGTACTCCTTTAAAGCGTTGGGCTGTGTTTGTGTTCTAACATATGACAAACGTGCGTGGACGCTTGACCATTTGATTTGCATGTATATTTATTTTTGACCAGCTCTTTTGTCATTTGTTATAATAACCTCCACTAGAGTTTGGATTGTGCTTGTTAAGATGTGTGCTCATTCAGCCACAGTAAAGTCAGGTTCTGATGTAGGGTGAGGTGAGGAGGCCTGGGGTGCAGGATAAACGTTATAAACGTATAAACGTTTGCTTGCTGTATAGTAATTATAGCCTGACAAAGCTCACAAAGCCTTTACTGTACCATATTACATTGGTTTGTTGTGTGTGTGTGTGTGTGTGTGTGTGTGTGTGTGTGTGTGTGTGTGTGTGTGTGTGTGTGTGTGTGTTTTTTCCTCCCCTCAGAGCACCAGTCCTTGTTGCCCTCGCTTTGATTGAGTGTGGAATGAAGTATGAAGATGCTGTCCAGTTCATCCGACAGTAAGATACCTACTACACCTTTTGAGCACGCTATAGGAGATAAAGTCGGTCAGTGTCCCACCTTGTTAGGGATACATACTCACCATCCTCTTTATTAGGAACAATATATTAATACTGTGTAAATATATAGTGTAGTAATATATTATATTGTATAGGACCTTCAGGAGATTTTGCAGGAGACATTTAAAAAAAAAAAATTTGCGTCACATTAAATCCCTATCCTGATGTTTGGCGTAAATATTAACTGAAGCGTTCGACCGGTAATCTGCATGATGTTCTGCTTTGCACTGCTGAAATGTGATTGCCGGCACTGAGGTGTTTCTAATATTGTGGCTGGTGAGTGTGTATGTAGTTTTTTAGCATTTGAAAACTTTCTTGGGGAAGGTGGGAGCTCAGAGATTATGGCTCTGGGTTACTAATTGTAATGTTGGGGGTTCAAGCCCTGGTATTGCCAAGCTGCCCTTGTCTTTCTTTTTTGCTTGGGGTATTTTACCTGTTTAATCATGTTAAATCAGGGCATGAAAAAACACACTTCACCTGTGTTCTGAGCTGCATGGCATCGGAGAAAAGCTTCACCGATGGTGATTTTTAAACGCACGACGATGCCAAAAGAAAAACTCTCGAGAGAAATTGTTGTAAAGGAGGAAGACAGTAAACAATTACTTTTTGGTAGGCTACTGTTTAGATACAAGCCGTGTAACAGACACTGTCTTTCATTAAAGCCTGTGTAAAGTTCATTAGTTTCAGTGTAGACAGGTGCGGCGTATTTATGTTCAAAATAAAAATCTTTGTAAAATTCAGTAGGTGCGGCTTATATATGGGTGCGCTTAATAGTCTGGAAATTACGGTATATGAAAAATAAGACTAATCAAATCTTTAAGTTAAATTGTTCCATGTTTGGTTTGGGAAACCCATGAGAATTTTCTACATGCAGTTAGTTTGTTCTGTATCCGTTCATTGCCGCCGTCTCTCTTCTTTCAGGAAGCGTCGTGGAGCGTTCAACAGCAAGCAGCTCGTCTACCTGGAGAAATATCGCCCAAAGATGCGTCTTCGCTTCAAAGATCCAAACGGCCATCGCAACAACTGCTGCATCCAGTAGAGCTTTTGTTCGAAGCCCTGCCATTTAAAAAAAAAATCTGTAATGTGGATAGTTATTTCTCATCATTGGTGAACATGTAAAAAATCCTAAAAAGAAAAAAAAAAAAACACTCGTGCGTATCTCCCTTTTCGTGTTAATTTTACAGTGCAGCCTCTGTTGCCAAGGTGAGTGCTTGTGTAGGACCATGGTCACATTTCCCTTGTTACAACTTTTAATTCCAGCCATTGTTTTAAAAAATTATACTAATTTGTCGAAGCTGTTACAGGAGTGCGCTCTGCCAAACAGTATTTATTTTGTACAACTATACGACAGCGTAGGTATCATTTAAGTCTTTTATTTTGTTTCTGAAGATCTGAAAATGCCTTATTAAAACGACCGGAGGCAGGTTTAGGGGGAGAACTCGATGGCATGTGAAGGAGCCCACCTGTGAAAACAGCTGCAGATATAAAGATATATATAGCAGGGAATTCATGAATTAGAAGAAAAAAATACATATATATTAAAAAATGAATTATAGTGTGTATGTGGAAGGTATGGGATCTAGTTTGTGTTTCCAAACTTCGTTTACTAATTACTGCCATGTCGATAGTGTGATCATTTTTTGTGTGTGTGTTTTGGCTTCAAACTGGACCTCTGCGATATTTTGTAAGCCTTTTTATTTGATGTGCGTAACTTAAAACACAAACATTTTATTGGATATTTGATTTATGTACGGTATTTGAGAACGTGTACTTTTAGATCGGCTATTTATACTATCACTGGGTATGTGTTTTAGTATAGTGAGAGAAGCTGTAACTGTTCACTGACGAGAGAAAAATAAAATAAAGGAACACAACGAGGACACTGGTCATGTGCACGTCTCGCGTCTTGAATCGGTCCTGATATCGGGGGCGATCCGTATAGAAAAACATGCCGAGCTTTATCAAAACCATTTATTTACCCATTTCCACAAATGTCGGTGTGACATTAAACCGAAAATAAATAAAACCACTGAAAAGTTCACACATTTGAATGTAGGAAGGGATACGGTGAATAGCGAAGACACTTCATTACACTTCGTTAATTGAATGTTAAAATTGATTTACACTGATTTTTAATACTCTTTTTGTTTTGTTTTTTAAACTCTGAAGGTGTAAAAAGTGTCATGGAGAATATGAAGAGCAGTCAGTGTGAGGTAAAGATCAACTGTATTTACATTATGTACGAGTTTAAACACTTTGCATTTCAAATGTGACCATACATATAGATTTAATGTTTCACGATTTTTATGGGGTGAAAATAACCCTCTCGATGGAAAATAAGAAAAGAATGAACAAATTCAGGTCTTTTCTAGGAAGTCTGTATATGCATACTGATTTATAGGAAATGTGATCAGTCACACTTTGATCACAGAAAAAGTACTACACTGGATACCCCTTCGAAATATGGACTCCACCAGGGAAGGGGTTTTCTCCTTTTAGTCTCTGAACTTTTGTGGTCACACTTTTTTATTTATTTATTTATTTAAAGTGCATCCGGTCCCTTTATGTTATTGGGAGATGGTGGTGGTTCTTTGAGGACACACTGTGACGGTTCGCAGTATCCGTTAAGACCGTGAGGCCCAGGTGGTCCTGGAATGCCGGCCATTCCCGGTTCACCACGAGGCCCTTTGATGCCATCGCGTCCGTCATTGCCGTACGCCGGCTGCCCGGGTTCACCTGCAGAATCACAAAGACGTGTTCAAGCATAAATAAGGCATCTTTGTTTTCACCCCTAATCATTAGAATATAGGAGTAGATTCTCGAATCTCTTGTGCTCAGAAGGTGGTGATGAATCTTCTCTGAGAGTCGTTCAAATCACATGCTATATTAATTTTTTCGCTCTCCTCACTAACCAGTCTGGTAGGGATTCAGTATAAATGCTTATAATAATAAATAGATGTAAACTTTTGACAAAGAAAAACTAGAGACTCCATTCACAGATGATTAGATGGCATTACATGGATCTATAAACGGTTAAAAAACATGCCATTTTTTTCTTTTGACCTGAGCAGAACTCACCTGGTAGACCTGGTAGCCCAGGAATGCCTTTAGGCCCTTGTACTGCAGGTCCTCTGTCTCCTCGGTCTCCAGTGTTACCTTTATTACACAATTATACACGGATCTTAAATCATTTGCAAATTCTTCATTTACAATTATTTTTTTTCTCACATGCCACAGCGTCATAATCCCGTACCTTTAGGTCCTTTTTGACCAATAATCCCAGGAGGCCCTTTAAGACCTGGCAACCCTCTGGCTCCTGTGTGTCCTGGGAAACCGCTCTCTCCAGGTGATCCAAGGGGGCCGGGTGGACCGGGAGGACCTGGCAACCCGGCGACGCCGGACTCTGGCCTCGTTAAGCTCGCAGCAAGCTGAGCAAGCTGCTCTGTGATAGAACAGATTTGAGGCTTTAGTCAAGCTTGAGCTGGTACTAGATTAAACACACAACCTACTACATGTTACTCAGGCTTATATCAAGTCATTATATATTAAACACGGACCTTGCATAACCCTCATGCAGACGTGCTTGATGTGTTTGTCTGTGGGTCCTTTACCCTGAAAGATATCACAGAATATAAATTTTACTACATGGACAAAACTTTATCCTGCTGTGGAATCACATGATTCACAGGAAGAACATTCTTGATGATTAAGCGGATTAGCAGCAAAAGCTTCCTCATGAAACTTGTCAGCTCTGATACTTCTAAACAGGATCCACTCGGCTTTCATGGCAAGGATAATGAAGCTGCCACGGAGGAATAAAGAGCATAGTGTGGCGTACCGGTTGTCCATGTGACCCGGGTAAGCCTCGCTCTCCGCGGTCTCCCTGCATCCCTCTGGGTCCCGGGAGACCCGGTTCACCTTCAATTCCCTGCTGTCCACGCATTCCCTCCGGACCTTTGTTTCCGGAATCGCCTGGTTTTCCCAGCTGAGGAACACAAGCAAGTGAGGTTTCAGCTACTGATCTGACACCGTGCTAATCATGATGGAATTCTGGGATTTTGAACACAAACGAGGCCACACTCACTGAACCTTTCTCGCCCGGTTCCCCTTGATCACCCTGCAGGAAAGAGGAAAATCACCAGTTACTTATTATGAGCTTCAGCTATTAGTTTCTGTAGAAGTGGTAGTTCAGTGGGATAAGATGATGGACTTCTGATAATGGGTTCAGATCCCAGCACCACCAAGCTGGCACTGCTGGGCCTTCAGCAAGTCCCTTAACTGATTAACTGAGATAACTGTTAGTCACTCTGGATAAAGGCGTCTTCCAAATGCCACACGTTCAATTCTACTGCAGACACAAATAAAGGACTAATGAATTCAAAATGATTTTTTGTTTTACATACACCGTCGCCTTTTTCTCCGGGCGTGCCCTCTTCACCAGGTGCACCCTAAGCACACACACACACAGTTTTCAGATTAAAATACTATCGATAAACAGACGAACAATTGGTTTTGTTCTGATCAGACGTATAATACAGGCCTACCTGCTCCCCTTTGGGCCCGGTGAGTCCAACTGCGCCCTGATGACGATCAGAAAATTATGTCAAGTGTTGTACAATTATAAAATTCCATAAATACATATTGCATAACTATTTCCGGCCTTGATACACGTTTCTTTTCATTTTCACATTCTTGTTTAGCGTATTAAATTGTCGCACAGATTATTAGCGTTATTTAAAACGATAAACGCTGCAGGATTTGAAGTTCCAGATGTAGAGTCGGACAGAGCAGCAGAATTTTTTCGATCCGATTAGACAGAAGGTACTCGATGGCAAGGACTCAGATAATAGAATCCAAGTTATACACTGTTTTTTTTTTTTATTATTATTATTATTTTGTAACGTGGAAATTGTACGATCGGGGAAGTCGTCTCCAGTGTCCGGGCTTTTTCTAATGGACAGTCTGGTTTTCCCCACAATAGAATCGATTGGGGACTTTTAATTTTATTTCTTTATTTTTTTTGCTTCTTATTCACGACTCCAGTTCAGTGAAATCGTACGCAGATTGCCGGGGTGTAAGAGATGTATATCAAGACTGCAGTGTTTCCCTCCTTAGTTTTCATTCGTTTTGCATAATTGTGTGAAAAAATAGGACTCAATTTAAGACAAACTGGGTTTTATGTTATTTTCTTGCCTTACCCTGTCACCTTTCTGACCAGGAAAACCGGCTTCACCTGGAAAACCAGGTAGACCGAGGTTCCCTTTAGGTCCCTGCACACAAGTACACACACAAACACAGAAGCTTTTATGCATTAACTTGCAAACCACATAAAATCTAAAAAAAAAAAAAAAGAGGATATGACTTTGAGCTCAGTGTGTTGCCGTGGCTGTCGTTAGCTGCGCGTCTGTAGATGGGGCTGCTGATTGCCTGATGCCCTGGCTGTTTTTAGGAATTCCTGCTGAACAGAGGGTTCTTTCAGACCCCCCGTTCTACCCCGAATATCCTCTTACCAAAGAAAATAACCCCTGAGCAGCCGCAAGGCTTCAATAACAACACTCTATTCATTGCTCGATGGCTGGGTCGTAGCGAAGCAGCCTTTTATTAAGACGTTTCATTACAATTTGAATTGAGGCACGAAATCTGGAAATATGGACCAAGATGTCTGGATACAAGACAATATGATGGACTACAGCTAACACACCGCATACACCTTTTTATTCAGAATGGAAGCTGTTTGTTTTTAGTATATACCCTAATTATACCTGCATCTGCCATTGTGGGTTCTCTTGTATTTGAAACGTTGGAGTAAAACAGTTCCCTTTTGTTCCGTTCGATTTCCTTTGTTTTCCCTTTCATTCGACGGTACTATTTTCTCTCATATATCTCATCCATTCTAGTAGATGGAGATCTAGTAGATACTTACCCTTGAACCTGGCTGCCCTTGAGGCCCATCTGGACCCCTCACCCCTCTCTCACCCTACAGAATCAAAGGGAGAAATTAAGAAGATGCAACACAGAATGCATACGGTACATGATTCCAAGAATCTCGTGTTTGTGTGTGTGTGCGTGTGTGTGTGTATGATGTTTGCCATGATACAGAAAAGGAAGCATACTCACTGGTCCACCTCTTGGCCCCACTGGTCCAACTTCGCCCTGTTCTCCACGTTCACCCTGAAATCAATCAACCGAGCGTCATTACATTATATGGATTAAAATTTGTGGACGCTTGAGCATGATATTGGTATGTGTTCTTTCACATTTCGTCCCCATTTACTGTTATAAAAACCTCCATTTTCTGGGCAGAGGTTCCAATGGATTTTTAAGTCTACTTGAGGAGATTTGTAGACATTGATTCAGCCACAAGTGTGATCCAAAATTCATTGTGATCAATTAATTAGGCTTGAGATCAGAACTCTGTAGCAGATCATCATTCACTCCAACCCATGTATCCTCATGGAGCTGTTTTTTTTGTCCACTTTGTGTCTGCTAGAACAAATTTGGGACTTCAAGTGAAGGGAAACTGTCATGCCGGCGTATCCAAAGACATCTTGTACCTTAACTAGGGCAAAGCGTCATCAATAACATTCATTATTCCACAGAAAATCGACCTACTTGTTTTCCGTTGTTCCCAATCGGTCCTGCTACGCCTGGGTCACCAGAGTTTCCCTGCAGGAATTCATGACATAGTGAAGATTAAGGTTAATATACACATTGTAATCTGGCCATATATGTGTGGTGTACGTTAGTATTGAGATGTATATGATGTGCTTGATGTTTATTAGGTCTCAACATGACTCAATTTAAAATCCCACCTTTGGTCCAGTCTGCCCATTGGCACCTGGAATTCCTGGCAAACCCTAAGATAGAAAAAAAAATTGTCTGATTTATTTTAGTACTTGTTTAAACGGATGCCTTTTATCCATTATATCCATCCCGGCAATTTCATGTACTCTTACAACTCCAGGTACAGATATGAGGACACCAGAGAACCTGAGCTGCAAAACCACAAAATTGTACACTTTTTGGGTTTTTTTTGGAGTTCATTAAAAGGTCATGCTTACAGGCAGGCCTTGAGGGCCAGCATCGCCTGGAGGGCCTGCTTTCCCAGGGATTCCCTAAAATAAAACAACAATTTAGAGATAATAAAAACAGAGCATTCCACATCCACAGGTTGCACATCACTGAGCAAATCAAGTACACAAATCTTGAATTTATGATCTTGTTTTGTATATTACGTTCACGCCTGGCAATCCGGGGATTCCCTCACGAGCATCTATTCCTGGCAAGCCCTTTGGGAAAGAAACCAGGAAATGCACATTATACTTTCCTACTGAGATTTGAACGATCATGAAATGATGATGAATGTGGACTTACAGCTTGTCCTTTAGGTCCTGGTAAACCTAAAATGCCTGGAAGTCCCAGAATGCCCTTCGATGAAACAAAAATAAGAGAAAATGAATGATGTACCTTTTAACCACCATCTTGTGTCTTATTTTGGTTGTTATAAAGATTTATATTGTGCGTAGTTCTGTAGAGGTGAACGTTTTGTTTGTTGATACTCACTGGAGCACCTCTTGGTCCAGTCTCGCCCACTTTTCCTCTTTGGCCTTGATCACCCTACAAGAAGCGCTCATTATTTCACACAATCCTGAACGAACGCTTTCAACAAATGCAGGAAACGAACGTAGGCATTGAATACGCTAACTAAATCACAGATTTCTGTATCTGTTTGTAAAAGTGTCAGGGTTTAATCAGGTTTGAAAAAGGAAAGAATCATGATGTTAATCAGCACATAAAAAGACCACGAGCACATGCAGGTTGGTTTAGGAAGAAAGAAAACTCACAGGAGCTCCTTGAATTCCCTGAGGACCCACGCTGCCGTCTACCCCACGAGAACCCTGTGTGAGGAAGTGTACAGGAATTTTTTAAGTAAATCACCCCCTTATTTCAAGTAATTCATTATGTAGCTTGTGAATATGTTTCTTTACCCGGTCGCCTTTAGGACCCATCAGACCAGTGATTCCTCTGAGTCCCTGCGGACCCTGAAATTACATCGTGTGATTGAATAAACGAGCATGGTTTAAAAAAGTAACACAGGCTAATATTTATCATTTGTATCAATAATATCCGATATTGTGCTTTTCTTATTTTATTAGTCGATGAGAAGTTGTTTACAGTTTTTCCTTGCACTCCATGTTCTCCGAGGGGCCCTTGGTCTCCCTCTTCACCCTAAAAGAAAACAGTACTTTTAAACAAATTCTCTACAAATTCTAATCTCAATTTGGATTTTTCTCTAAAAAAATCAAATATGACCAGCATCAAACTCTGGGAAACGTGCAAGAACCCGTTTTATAGTCGTTACCTTGTGTCCTTGTCTTCCTGGTTCTCCGGATTCACCTTTGACACCTTTGTGGCCCTGCGTGCACAACGACCTGGCGTCACAATCACTTTAAGAAGAACATTAGCGCAGTGTCAGAGTTCTGTCACTTTTTTTGGTTTACCTTCATCCCTGCTTGTCCGCTATGGCCGTTCAGTCCATGCGTGCAGGAATTCGGACACTGCGAAACAACAGAAATGTCAAAAAGTGACGAGCCAAGTCCATTCTTAAGGAAGAAAATAACTAGACTAAGAGAAACATAACAATTATGTCATGTTATAAAGCTGTGTAAATACACCATGTGTAAAAAAATGTGTAATACACCAATTTCTTACCAATTCTTCACCACTCCAAACACCAGGAGGCCCCTACAAACACAGAAAAAACCTTTAACCACGATCACACTGAGACAATCAATCGCCAGAGAACTTGGATGATATTGCGAGACCTACTCTGGGTCCTGCCAGTCCTGGACGGCCCGTGGCTCCTCGCACTCCCCGGCTTCCCTGTTACGCATCACACACAGCATTAATACATCGCCGGGTATCAGACGTGTGTATGACACTAAATATGTTTCGTAGTCTACATACTGGAGGTCCGGGTTTTCCTAATTCTCCTGGCAATCCATCCTCTCCGTCTGCACCCTTCCGAGGAAACATGCAAATCATTGAAAAGATGGTCGGCATTGAGACTACAAGAGATATCTTTATTTATATTGGGAGTAATAAATAAAAAAATATGAGTGAACTTACAGCTTCTCCGTCCTCTCCAACTCCCTGCAGGAGAAAGAAAAACAATAATTAGTAATTAGTGTATAATTATATATTTAATTAATTATTATTAATATTGAAGTGGAAATCTCGGACATATATTTTAAAGCAATATAAATATAAATATTATAATATAATGAAATGGTGTTCACTTACAGGTTTTCCTCTCAGGCCAGGATCACCGGGTTCACCCTAACGACATCCAAGAATTATAAGACAACTCGAAATGTGTCTGTATTGTCCTTCATGCAATAGATTTATGACACTTACTTTTGGTCCAATGGGCCCAACTGGACCAGGATCCCCAACAGGCCCAGTCAAACCCTGAGGAAATACACGCAGCCATTAACAGACTATATTCATTTCATTTATTGATTTATTTATTTACCTATGGCAAGAATGTGTGCAGACAAAAGAATCCCTATGTACCACCCATAACCTCGTCCTCCTGGTGTAATAAGACGCTTGACAGATGTGTGCAGCTGTATATGGTATTCACAAGAACTTCAACAAGAAATTATTTTATATTTGAGTTTATTGACTATATAAGTTTAATGCTGAAATTCCCAATGGCAGAATTTCTCTTAAATTTCCTTATTATTAAATATTATTCCTAAAACTAGCTATATAAATGATTTTTCAATGGTCATATTTTATTTACAGGCTAATACACAATATTATTGTTATCAAAATTCTGCAAACAAATTTGCAAACATTGTTATTAATGTCATTGTCATGAAATGATATAGAATTAAATTAAAACTTTCATATATATAATAGAAGAATAATAATTATTTTAAAAATGATTCGAGATTTATATATAATGCTCAAATAATCCTAATATCACCGAAAATTATATACCGAAATCCAGAACAATTTCAACTTGGAATTAAAGTGTAAACACACGAAAATGGATTATTTGAGATCCAGAGGTCAAAGCTCCGCCCAACTTCCTCTACTGTATATAAGCAGCGATGCAAATGATCATCTGAGTATGAAGGGTCTCCAAAGATCTGCCTCCAAAGTGTGTTCATTTCTCTACAACCCCCTTAACCACAGTGGTAGGAACAAATCTACTCATTTATTGCTGATGGAACAGATTATGATGATGAACATGATGATGAACATGAAACCTCAAACAGTGAGCTTCATGGCCAGCAGGGACGACATACAGGAGACATTTTGTCTCGTGTCCTGTAGCATGAGGCACCATTCCATCCAAATCAGCTCCTGTCCACAGCCTTCGTCCTTATACACAAAAAGGCTTCTGTCTGCATGAAGCCCATATGGGTCTCTCTCTCTCTCTCTCTCTCTCTCTCTCTCTTTCTCTCTCTATTTCCTCTGACTCCCTTCATCTAAATAGCCAGATTAATGTCCAGTATGTTTTTTTTATTTCACGAGTTTTTTTTTTCCTTCCTTGGAGCCAAAATAAACTGTAGGTCTGAATACACCATAGAGCTCCATAGTGTCCTGCCTCTACAGAACCTGCTCCGAGATGAAGAGCTTTCGACACCGTAATCAACCGATGTTAAAAAAGGAACATGTGTCATATAAGACCTACGTCTGCTCCAGGATTTCCTGGAAGTCCGTTAGAACCGTTTTTCCCATCATCTCCAGCTTGGCCCTACAATGTAATATAGAGTCGAATGTGAAATGTTATAATGTTATACATGGCAGAAGGCAGGCGTTTGTCCTTGACTACAACTCGAACGATTACTTACAGGAGGACCATCCGAACCAGGACCTGGACCTCTCTCTCCCTACAAACAAAGAACAAACAACAAATGCCCTCTGAGATCATTTACATCTGAAATAATGTTTTTTATTACAAAAAAAACAAAAAAAACTAAGTAGGACTTACATCAATGCCATCGATTCCAGGGAAACCTGGAGGGCCAGGTAACCCCCTGGGACCAGGTGGGCCCCTCTAAAACACACACACACACACACACATAGAATTGAATAATCAATTGGTACCATTATCATGATATATGAAGGTCTTTTTTGCTGAACTTCACAACAATATCCTCCAGGCATAGAGCCATATTTTACAGAAAATACATTTACAGAAATCCACAGACAATATTATATTTCTTCATTATTATTATTGACACAGATCTTTATTCAGTTCAGACACTGATAGGGAGATAAATACCTTCATTATAGTTAATTGAGTATAAAAACTGGATTTAGATCTGTACATAGAAATTAAGTTAAAAGAGAAAAAAAAGCATCCAATTTAAACGAATTCTGTCTAAACGCATCAGATCAGCAATCTCTTAAAATACACCTGAGACTCACAACAATAGTTTTGCAGTTTGGCTGTAAGTGAAACTTACCTGTGCAGAACAGATGAGGAATATTTGCAGAAAAATCACCAGTAAGGATGTCCGGAGTCTGTTGGCATACGCCATGGTCTCCTTGATAGCTCGGAGAAGGCAAAAAAGTCCTTTTTGGGGGGTTCAAGCTTTTTCTGTTAAAATTCCTGCACTGAATCACCCCACACCATACACCCAGATGCTGGAGCGCCTATTCAAAACTCATGTTTATTCATGAGGACGTGCTGAAACTCGAAAGGCGATTGGTCGGTGTGGAGAAAGAGGGCGGGGTCAGGTCTCTGCTCATACCTGTGGGTAAAGACTGCCTCCTAAAACTTTCAGCACAATATTTATATTTTAATTAAACGAAATATGAATAAAAATGAATGAGTATCAGTGAGTAAACGCCATTTGAAGCATTTTAGAAATTACATTTGGTTTACAGTGATTGTAAAACTATTCAAAATTGATTTGTAGTGTAATAGCTGTGACATGCCGTGTCTCTCCAGGCCTATAGATGGCGCTATAATCTTACACACTCCTCATGACTTCTTTTGGTTTAGGATAGAAGAAAAGGCGTCATTTTTAAAGCTGTGTTTGTAACCGTCTCTTGTTGTCTTGACGCTGAGAGAAATAAACATTTAACTAAAAGGTAATACGTTTTATCTGGTTTATTTTATCTACTTTATTTAGTTGTGTATATATATAAAGTATGTACTTAGTTTGGTTTATTTGTTTTTATTAGCAACATCCCCAAAATAAGCTTAAAACTAGCTAGGTGAATTAGCCAAGTCAGTGTGGGTGTGGAACTCAAACATTTTTATTATTATAATCTTTTTTAAATGAATTTATATAGAATTCTTCACTTCAATTCAATAAATACTAAAACATCTGCAAAACAAGTTAGTAAAGAAATAAAGTATGAATGTCGTGACAATTTAAATCGTTGTTATTATTATTATTATTATTATTATTATTATTATTATTATAACTTAGACTAAAATGACAATAAGACTTTATTATAGAATGTCTCTCTGGAGCCTTTTTATTCTTGCATTTAAATGAATAATTTATAGTGGAAGAAATGTAATGTATTTATATATAGTTTGTAGTTTTTCACTTCAATTAAGTAGATATAGAAATACCTGAAAAAGCAATGAATGTTGTCTCAATTTTAAATAATCATCAGAATCATTATCGTGTGTTCTTTAAATGCAAAGTGCAAAAACAAAAAGGCTCCAAAGAAACCAGAATAACTGAGTTTATACCCTTTTTTTTAATTAATATAAAAAAAAAAAACATTATGAAGCCTTCACTGTTTATAAACCTGATTTTTGGAGTTCCTTTGGAGCGTTTTTCATTCTTGCACTTTGCATTGAACACATGATTATGATAATTGTGGTGGTTTTTTAATGTGGACTTTTCTTCACTTCAATTAAATAGACACCAATAGATAGTTGGGGAAAATGTAATTTTATTTTAGTTTTTTTTTTTTTTTTTTTTTGCAGCTTAAAAATAAAACTGTTAAGAAAAGATGGAAATTGGTTTCCTGGCTTTAATTATTAATCTTATATCATATGATAGTTTTTACGCAGGAATATGGAAAACTTCGACTTTTCCGAGGAAGAAATCCAAGAGCAGTTGGCTGTCCTCGGATACACCAACATACCGAAACAAAGACTGCATGAGTTCAAACGAGGTGTGGCTTTGGTTTTCTTACTGCATTCAAGAAATTTACTTTTCTTTACTGAAACCATCATAAACGATTCTGTGAATGTTTAAATAGTGAAAGTCTGTAAAGAGCTGTGATTCTTAAATGACAGTTGATCGAGTGCTGATAAAACTACCAGGTGATAAATGTGATTATACATAAATTCGTAACCGGGCAGGATTGTATGTAATGTACATGATAACAAAGTATTTTTATACACCTCAATCCTCTCCGTGTGCAGATCTTGACTTGTTGATTCACCACGACAAGTCCAAAAGCAGCGCTTCGGCTGATTGGAGCTCCCAAGTCTCACAGCAGCTCAAGCAGGAGTCCACCAGCGTTCAGTAAAGAGAAAGGTGGGTGTGTCGTGTTCCTGAAATGACTTGAATATCAAAGCTATTGTGTGGCTGTGAAAACACAGATTTGAAACTATATTTGAATATATTTTTATTTTTCTTATTTATTTTTTTAGTCCAGGTCCTCGGCGCTGCTTCCAAACACAGCTCTATTTACTGTAGGAACACTGCAGCAGATCAGCACAGACACACAGCACAGGTATGTGCTTACTGAAGCGTAATACACTTTTTAATCTTCACCCAAACATCATCATCAAATGGCAATTGAAAACATTTTTTACCTATAAAGGTGAAGCTACACATTTTGAACTCTTAGTGACTGACTCTGCCTTGTAGCCATGCCCCTTTTTCCCAAATCACATTTATCAAAGTTATCATAACCGTAATCATCACCTCCATCTTAATCACCATCACCACTATAATCTTTACCGCTATCTTCATCACCACCACCACCACCATCATCTCTGCCACTGCAATTCTTATTCTAACCATTTCTGCCAAAGTCATAAATGCAATTTTTCATTCTGATGTCTAAATGAAATTTTTGTCTAAAGTAACCCCCCCCCCCATTCAAACACACTAGAAGACACATTTCATTTAATGTGACAGTTGTATAAACTTTTAATAAATGCAAAAGCAGCAGAGTGCAAACAATTAGCTGCAACTTGCAACAATTCATAAGGATTTTTCCCCAAAAGATTCTACTTTTACCCCTAAACCTGATAAAAAAAAACAACAGCAGTACATTTTAGCTGTTAATGTAAATATCAAACAAATCTGTCAATTTTACTTAAAATATAAATTAAGAATAATAAAAAAAAAAACTCGAAAATCTTTAGCGACCCCTACTGGGGGGTTGTGATTCACAGGGAATTTTCCCTCAACTCCATTCCCTGTGACTCGCTCTTCAGAAATATAAACCTATAGTGACTAATTTATGTATTTTACATATATTTTTTATGTCTTTAATTCTGGGACAGTGTCTAGAGTTACAAGTTCTATGGAAATCAAATGGAACTGAACCGTGGATATTTAAATGCTTTGTTTATGTTCAAGGTTCTGACTTCGACGTTTAACGATGAAAACTGTGACAGTCTGAACCTGGGACCAGAAGATTCTTACATAAAGCACTCAGTGGCTCTCAGATGCAACAGACCCTCCACAGCTCCGAACAGGCTCGAAGTCTTGGATGCCTCCTCTGATATTTCCTGTTCAGTCCTGGGGGAACCCGTGAAGCTCCAGAAAGACCTTCATGCTAACGTGAAACCGGCTCTCAAGAGAAAAGTGCTCAGGTAGGCGTCCTGTTTGTTTAAAAACAACAAAGTAGTATCCACGTTATCACACTTTGCTTATTGTCGACAAAAAGTGCAAAAGTTAGTACACTCATGTCAGAACATGTTTATTAAAATCAAGCCTGATTTAGATTGGGTCTAGGACATGAAATTAGCAAAATGTTGTAAGAAATTATTTCTCCACCGTTTGAAAGGTAATTGTGTGTTTGTGTGTGTGTGTGTGTGTGCGCGTGCAGTATAGTAAAACTGTCCCTATAGATTAAAGTAATAGTTTTTTATTGGTCAATAATTAAAAGAATATATATATATTTTTAAATAATTTAAATAATTCCGATTTTTTTTTTTCCCTCCAGGAAGCGCAGAGGACATTCTCAGGTGTGTGACGAGTCTACATACAGTGAAGACTCTGGTAAGCTTTGAATGTCCTACAGTCCTGCTACCACCACGTGGTGCTATAGGTCTTGGGAGATCTTTGGAATTAGTGCTAATCTTCTTACAGCCACTGAACCTCTTTAGAAACTGCCTCACTCACTGCCAAAGCTCAGAGAATGGACTGAGATTTTCTCCCTCAGAATGTATAAAGCTTATTACAGCCACTTGGAAAACACCTATGAGCAGGACAACGAATCTCTGTCCTCCTCTTTTTGGACCGACCAGGAAAGTGAAGACCAGGAAGCAAGCTATGTAAAGGAGGACGGGATTGAGACGGCGCTGGAAATCTCCAAACGGGAAATGAACAAAGGGATGAATGATGACCGCATTTTGAAGAACCCAGGACAAGAAAACGATGATGGAAAAAAAGAGAGTAAAGATTCGGTCACTGAAGGTTGTGTAGGAGAGGAACTCTCAGAACCCCTGATGGTCGAGAACCTGCTTGCTGTTCTTGATGCTGGAAATGAGGACGAAAGTGATGCAGACAAAGAGATGAAAGACAACGGCGAGGAAGATCAAAGCAAGAGTTTGGTTAACGAGTCCGGAAGCGACGAGGAGATCGAATATTTCGCCAGCGAGTTTAGCCTGGGTGTAACGACCGCTAAAGAACCAGGAGAAGAAAAATCGAGCGAGACGACGAAGGGAAAACTTTTGGTGCGGTGCGAGATGACCGAACGTGTGCAGGAGGACGGAGCTGTAAAGAGGAGCGATACTCAGGAATAAGAAATACTTTTACAGCTGATCAACATTTAAATCCAGACAATACCAAGGGAATATTGCTAAATGTTGATGGCACAGACTCGGTTTACCAAATACACAGAGAAAACAAAGAGTGTGCTGAGCAAACGTGGAAGTACAGTTCTGATGATGACCATGGGAGCACGAGCAGCCTCACCGCCAGCATTTTAACTTCCGGTTATGGAACCTATAAACCAGAATCCCCTAGAAACGATATTGATGTTAAAGATGACTGCAGTCTCTTCGAATCGGAGTTCGACCCAGACTACCCCAATGCCCTTTACTCTCAAGACCACCTCAATCTCTCCTGGTATCGAGACCATGTTTATTCCGAGAATCAGATTCCTTCGGCGTCACTACACAGAGGTGATTGCGGCCCTTTTACAGAAAACGTACAAAGCACAACTGATAAAAAGAAACCCACATCTTTTACTTCACACCCTGAGGATTCACGAACGCGCTCTGCTGCGTTTTACCAGGAAGACGTCAAAATGTGCAGCAGCGACGCGTTTAATAGAAGACTTGATGAATATACCACGATAATAAAACCTCCTTGGATTGACGGACACACGAGGCAAGATTCCAAAAAGACAAAAGGAATAAAGGCACATCTTGGTAGACGTGGGTGATTTATTTAACCATTGCTTAAATTTCAGTTAATCCTCATAAACACAGTGATGAAGTTTTTGCCCTGTTTTAGAAAAAAAACTGGGAGGTGATAGACTCCAGATCAGAAGGTCACAAGTTCTAATCCCAGTTGCTGCCACTGTGGGGTTTTGGCTCCACAACTGCTCAGTCGCTTTGGATTAAAAACGTCTGCCAAATGACATAAATGTAACCAGTAGCTGGATTAATGTGTGTCTAACCCTAGCTCTCCTACTGAAGGGTTCATTCTGCACAGGCAAAACAATTAAGGCAAATATAGAGATGTGAGCGCTTAGTGGTTAAAACATCAGACTTTAAATCTAAAGGTCAAAATTTTGAATCACAGCCACACACATTTGCTATTTGTGGGCCCCTGAACAAGGCCCTTAACTGCTCAGTTGTAGGGCTGCATTATTGATTTTTTATAATTGGGCAATATTATTTTTTTTTTTTCTCTCGAATTATAACTATATAGAACCCTAGTTCAGTGTATTGATGTATAAATGTGTAATATGATTCAACTAAATATAGAGAGGTCAAGGCATTAGACTTTGGATCTGAAGATTGGGGGTTTAAATCCCAGCCCCTGAGCAAAGGCTCTTAACCCCATAGCTGCTCAGATGTATGAGTGAGATCAATCCAAGTCTTGAGCCAAATGTAATGACTGGTGGTGGTGATCATCGCTTTTACAAAACGCATGTCCAGTAAATTATTTATTTATTTATTTAAAGAACCATTGAGTGAACTGGAAGAGCGTTTGGAGCAGCTGCGCGTGTCCGCTCCTCATGCCCGACACGAGTCGTTCTCCGAGACCTACGAGACGAGCAGCTCCAGCGTCACACACAGCTCCACAACAGAAGAACTGCCCAGTGCTTTTCAGATCTACCTTAAAGGCATGGTCAGTACAGTCACTTCAAATATTTCAGTTCCAAACTGACATGCTGATTATGGGGGGGCAGTTTCTGCCACATTACATGCTCTTACTTTTAAATGTTTTTATTAGAGATCACGCAGTGAGGAAGACCTCAGACCTCGTCCTAAATCCTGTAAGCTTTTCATATTGCTCGTAATCTAAAATCTTCCTCAGTAGGTTTAAAGTTGTAATTACTTACCTGAAAATGTCCCAGTAGTAAAGTCAAGGTTTAAAAACTAAAACATTTTCTGAAGTATATCGACTGTAATACTTGCTTTTATTACTACACAGCTTATAAAATTCTGTTTACTTTTATCTTTATATAAATAATTCATCTCTCAGTTATTCGTCCGGTCATGGATCATCCACACACAAGAAACCTGAAGAAAACGGATCCTGTTGCAAAGTACGTTTTTTTTTTTTTTTTTTGGACAAACACTACATCCATTCGTCAATATTGGTTATATGGTGAAAACCTTTTTCCCCTCCACTTAGGTATTTCCAGTACAAACAGGATTGGGAGATGTTTAAACCCCCTGGAGAGAAACACAGGAAAGAGCTGCACTGGGCCATCAGGTACTATTATTTTCTTCTTTTTCCTCCTCCATATTCCAGGCCATTATTTATTATAATTATCTTTATAGAGCTGTGAATTTGCATTATGTATAGAAAAAACCCAAATGTATAGCATCATGTGACACCCCTTTTTTTTTTTCCCCTCCAACATCAGGAACAACTCATGTACCAGCCTCCGCCTGTAAGTTACAATTAAATGATTCATATTTGCATGAAGTCTCTTCTTTGAACAGACCACTAAATGTAGTTTTATTGCGTGTAATTGTTTTCAGCCAAAGCCTCAGCGGACTTACATCCCGAACACGTATGTGGTGCCTACGGAGAAGAAGCGTTCCGCTTTACGGTGGGAAATCCGCCACGATTTGGCCAACGGCATCATTCCTGCAAAAGTAACCTATACGTGGCTTTGATCCGTGCCACATTCTTTTAGTTTTATTTATTAATACGTTTTTACATTTTTCTGTCCTGTGAGCTGTATGTTTGAAATAAATGTCAACGTTTTAAGAAATAAACGTATTCTTTTAATACACAGGCGTCTACGGCAGGTCACTATAGGGCAATTTGAAAGGGTAGAGCGGGGTGAAGCGGCAGTCGTGCCACAGCAACTTCTTTTCTAGAAACTTCACAGCCTCCAGCGTGAGGACCAGACTCTCGTGTTTCAGCATGCTGTGAACATTCAAACCTGAGGAGAGAGAAAAAAAAAGAGAGAGGGTCAACCCTCCACATTTTTACAGTTTTATACCAGTGACAGGGTGAATACTGGATTATGATTGGCTGAAAGTTTAAAACAGGTAATTTGCATTCGTCAATTAAATCGAAATGAATGCACGGTATACAAACCCCTGTAACCATGGTAACGTCCAGTTCCAGGTCCATATAGTGTGTGAGAGCTTTTGTACACATTTTCTAATCCTTATTGAGCTCCATGTAGGAGTTTTATGAATCAGCACCAGGTGTTAATTTCAAGTTTAATTAT
This sequence comes from Silurus meridionalis, assembly GCF_014805685.1. Taxonomy (NCBI): domain Eukaryota; kingdom Metazoa; phylum Chordata; class Actinopteri; order Siluriformes; family Siluridae; genus Silurus; species Silurus meridionalis. Next base: position 25,686,574 of record NC_060892.1, read on the forward strand.
AAGTAGACGAGTCACAGTCCCCCAGAGAGTAACATTAATAACAGCTTTATATCGTCAATGCTGGTACGTGGACAATTTATAAGGTTACAAACGGATACACGGTGTGGTGAACTAACCTGGTGTAACTCCTCACACCCAACCCGGTATTATCTCCTTCAGTCTGTAAGACTTTATCTTGTACATACCTATAGCTGGAATGATATTAATAGTCTTCATGTTTGCTGTGGCCTGTAGAACGTTGTCAGAAAACTCCTCCCCTCTGTATAAGATTCAAAAAGAAGTTCAGGATGAAAAAGAAAAGGTCTGTAGAATTTTCTGCCAATAAATAGGGTTGTAAAGAATTTACTTACACATCCACGATCAGGACTGACTCTCCCCACTGCCTGTGTCTGACCAGTTCCTCCAGATAGTGTGGGTCCGGAGTGGGAATCTCCAAAGTGTCAATAACGTGAAGATAATCCTAAAATAACAATAACCACAAAACCCAGACTCAGTGAGCCACACATTCATAGATGAGCTACAACGGTTTACTAGAAAGTAAAACCATAAACGTAGGCAAGAGGTTTCAAGCGTGATTTGTAGTTTCACTCATGATCAACATGGAGGTTATTATAACAGCAAATGGAGATTAAAATGTGAAATGGGATGTTCAAAAAGCACAAAAATCTTATGGTCTGGTGGCCGATTTTTTTAAAGTGGATACTGAATAAAAAAAAAACAAATCCTTGTAAAATAGTACTGAACTTTACAACAAAAACGTAATTATAAAAATGTGCTAAATGAAATTAGTATTTAATTAAATACAATTCACCTCTAGAGGGCGCTTTCAAAAAGTGGACCATAACCCAGAAAAAAAAAAAAAAAAACACAATCAGTTGATGATTACCAACAACTATCAGTGCCTCGACCTGTATGTGTTACACATTTAGCTTCATGTACACATGGAACATGCTCAAGAACATGGTTATCGGATGTTGGTGTACCTGTGCAAGTTTGGCGGTCAGGGCGATTTTCAGGCCTTGTACACGCACCTTCATGGGCAGCATGTAGTAATAACTGGTTGGTCCTCTTGGACCATGAGCAACTCCACCTAAAACAAATAAGATGGTGGGTGTGTGTATATTATATATAAATAATATATGGATCATCACACTGAGCTGCAATACTATATTTACGATACTGTTCCTGTAAAGCTTGTTTTTGTTCCTTTACCTCCTCTCCATAAAGGGGAGCGAATGCTTCCTTGGCGAGCGCGTCCACCTCCCTTCTGTTTCCAGGGCTTTCTGCCTCCTCCTCTGACCTCTGCCCGGCTCTTCACCTTGGCATGGCTCTGCAGTTTCATGAAAAAAATAAGTGTCATACATCACTGTACCAGATTCATACAATTTGTCTAGAAAATTTACTTTACACATGGGCACACTGCAGAAATGTATACAAAATAAGAGTTTTCTGGCTACTCACAATTCTTTTGAAGTTCCTCTGCCAGACCTCCACAGCATGGAGTATATCGAGCCTTCAAGAAATAATAATAAAAATAAATAAAAAATAAAATAAAAAAAACAAACAAGGAAAATGGTTAACTTGTCTGTTGTGAAATTTTCAGTATTCGTCTCTATGTCTCTGAATTGATTTACCTGACTGGAACAGAAAACACATCGGGGTGAAGATCCACGACCCCCAACGGCTCGCTGTCATAACTGCCTAAGGAGTGCAACCACGTCTGAACAGGCGCGAGATGGGACGGAATATCAGCATCGCATCTGCGCAGAACTGGAAGCTCCGAGGCGGTGGGGACGGCTGCCTCTGAAAATTGGTGCACGAGTTACAGCAAACAGTGGCCAAGAAGTTCTCAACGTTCTCCTACAAACTGCCTGACCCACAAAAACAAACATCTGGACTTAAAGAGGTAAGAGCTCCATTAGATAACTACTGCAGGGATGAATGTGTTGCAGCTACAGAGAGTTATTGAACCATAACTGATGCAGTAAGGAGCTTCTCATTTCTTACACAAACATCAGAATACATATGCTGTGGTCATGGACAAGATGTTTCTGAAGGGTCAAATTACTGGCAAAGTAAAACACATGAGGAGCTTGCTGAAATCTGGGTTCAAAACTGTTGTGTTTTATTAAAACCAGGAGGAAATGTGGTCAGGAAAACCCCCACAAATGATCAAAGATCACAATGAAATTTCACTTAAAGTGTGTCTTAGTGAAAGTAAAACCATTTCCACATGCACAATACAAAGAATCAATGAATTAGGACTAAATAGCAGTGGATCCTTAAAAAAAACTAAATCTGGGGAAGCGCCACCTATTATCCAGCAAGCATAAAGATTGGACTCTGGAGCATTAGGAAATTGTCATGTGGTCTGATGAGTCCAGAGTTTTTCCCCTGTGCCAGAGATGCAGAGAATGTGATCATGGCTGGTGCCTATTTTACAAGCCTGTGGGGGCACTGTTATGATCTGGGATTGCTTCAGTTATACCTTGAGAAACCATTGAGAATCTTTGGGAAGTACTGGGAAAGACTCCCCAGTGAATCAACAATCTAAGATCTTGACGTGAAATGAACGTTATTGCACATGCTAATCGAAACGATACGTGTGGCGTAATCAAAGAAAAAAGGGAGGTCCAGTGAAATATTGGAAATTTGTCTTTTTCTTCGTTCACTGAGGCAGTGGAATGACCTTCCCCTCACTGTCTGAACTGCCGAATTACCTGGTGATCTTTAAGTGAAGACCTGCCTCTTTCCTAAAACACAAACTAACACTTTTCCCAGTTTATTTAATCTTGTTTATATTTATTTACAAAAAGGTTTGTAATCTAAGGAGCCTGTGTTTGGTTTATTCATTGGGAGACTCAAAGCACTTTTGTACGTTGCTCTGGATAAGGTTTTTGGAGTATTTTTTTACTCAAACTTTAATCTGGATAATTTATGGGCCATTCCCTCACAAACTCTTTATCCCAAGTAAAATATAAATAAAATCTTACCAATGTGGCTCCCTAGTTTCAAGTCTTGCTACTGGGTTGTGTTTTGTTTTCTTTTGTTGGTTTATAGTTATACAGTATTTGGACAATATTTTGAATTCTCACACAGACAAAATGTAACAAGACATTTTGACCAGTGGGGAAACCAAAACCTAAGGATATAAAATAAATAAACAGTTAAAAAGATATACTCCAGTGACAATCCCCATCGTGTGTGTGATGTCTGAGCTGCTTACTTTTTCTCGGAACTCCGATTAGATTGGAAGGAAGACGCAAATTTGACGGGAGCGCGCTTTCTCCAGAGATGGACGACACCAGCTAGTTTGAAGAAACAAACAGAGCACTATTAAAACTTTATTCAGCTGTAAATCCGTGTGTTGTGTCTCTAAATTAAACTGTAGTATTTAATATAAACACCGTTGCAGGGTTTTAGCGCTAGCATAGCATTACACCAAAATAACTAGCACTGAAGCGTTATAACGGCTTATGAACACCTTTTTGATGACTTACCCGGGAACAAAAGCGTCTGGTACATATCGTGAAAGATGCACGAAACATAATTCTGCCCAAATTAACACACACAAGCACGAAATCACCGACACATCGTCCGAATCGTATTCTAGAAGGTCGTGGTGCGTGAGCGCGCCGTCGCGGATGTATGACGTACAGCGCGACTCCTGGTCGCATTAATTACACGTGTCTCCTCTAGACGTGAACGAAATCCGCGCTGATGTGTGTAATATTCAGGAAATGAATTCAAACTGCTTTCTGATAAAAACGAGAAACCAAATCTGGATCTATTATTCTAATTAATATTATTTACGTTTTTATATAATTTCATGAATTTAATATGTCCTGATGTGTTGAGCTTCTTGTGTTGAAGTTCATCTAGAAATCTGATCAGTCGTGGCATCAGATTTTACCAATACATATTTTTATGTAAAAATGTGAGAATACCCTGCTAGAGAAGATTGATTTCCAATGTCATTATCAACCTTTCTAATGTTCCACTGAAAAATACACACTCCACACCTGAGATTTTGTGGACATCTGTCCAACCACTATGTATTGTATTTGTATCCGAGTAATCACAAATCTCCAGACTCGAAAATCTATTGAAAAGCTTCAGTATGAGTGTGATGATCAGGTGTCTCTGAGGCTCTTACATATTAGTCTAATTGAAAGTTCAAATATCTGAATGGGTTCTACATCCAAAAAACATTAGAAATGTAATAGAATGATTACAACACTGACTTTTCTTTATGAAACCACCTCCTTCTTCATTTCCTCCTTAATCTCCAGTGCTGGAGCTAAATATTCTCACCTAATCTGGAAAAGTAGTCATTTTCAACCCATGTACAGTAAAACCTTGGTACTCCTCTGTAATTCCCTTTGATTTGTGCTAAAACTGATGAATCACAAACAAGTATTTTTTTTTATGCGGTACTGTATACGAAATAAAGAAGATTCATGAAGCCATTTGTAACCACTTTAGGACTCATGATTTAGGATTAAAATGTACAGACAGCACAAAAGAGAACACTTTGGAGGGCACTCTATAGCACAGCTCACGAGCTTACATGAGACTCTTAATGCATCTGTTTCACCGCTCGAGTTTTGCGAGAGCCAGTGTCGAGTTCTGAGCATGTGACGACTGACAAACATTTTTCATTTGTTATAACGTGCCGAGTACCGAATTTGACGAGTACCGAAGTATTACTGCATCTCAACAAAAAAAAAAAGGTGGGGGGGTGCGCAATTTTGAAGTGCGACTTTATTTGAAAATGTTACAAATGTTATGGTTGCATCGTATCATGCCTCCCCCATTTCTTAAGAAAATGACTCTGACAAAAAAAAGGCACAGGTGTTATGCTTCCAAAAAGCTGAATCAGGTGATTGCATAGGGCTCAGAACCTCAGCAGATTCCAAATGATCAGTATGTCGTACATTAACAACGGAACAGAACGCACAATCGGTGGAACAAACCGTACATAAGCGAACACTTACACCGGTTAAATGAAACCAAAAGGAAAGATGAGCAGAAGCTTCTGATTAAACAGTTCATTTAATTTCTACTAAGACCCCGAGATGAGGCCTGGATTAAAATTTCCTCAGTGCGTGTCTTACTCACGTATTTCACTGCTCTTTTCTAAGACACTAATCCTAACGGCAGAAATCAGACCGATAATCAAAACAAAATTTCAAGTATTATCTTCAGGATCCCGATGAGAATGGTCCACAGGATGGGCTCCTCGTCATCAAACTCCTCCCCAGTGCCCGGCTGTGGGTATTTGGGCTGTTCGTGATTTTGCTCTGAAGAATACAAATCCTTTTCAAACAGATCCTCGGTTAACGCGGTCTGATCGTGAAACACTCTCATCTCGAACTCGCTCTCCAGGTAAAACGGGTGCCCGTAGATCCCGATGCCCACCGGTCTAACGAAGTCGTTGGGAACCACGACCACGTCATGGCCACAGGTTGCCGACTGAAGCTTATAGGTATCGAAATCTGGGCGCAGCGTCTTGTCCGAGACGTAGAGGTCGGCGTCGCCTTTAAGGCTGAGCATGTGCAGAACGATGCGTCCATCGTGGTTGAGCCGCAGGTAGCTGTAGTTTCCCGCGCCGACATGGCCTTGGACAACGTGAAGCAGGACCCATTCGTCAGGCACGGAAAACTCCTCGAAGGCCTGGGTTGATTCTTGGACCTGAGAGAGGAGTACCAGCAGGAACAGAATACGGAAACACACCATGGTCACTGCTGCCAGCCACCAAACTTATCTGTAGCCTTCCTGTAAGGACAAGAGAATAGAAGAGCTTCCGGTGTATGAATATATCAAAGAATAGAACCGCAGTGAAGTGTTAGTCCTTAAACTTAAAAAAAAAACTTACAAGCTCTGTTATTGTTCACATAAAAAGTTTAGAACGCTGGACAAATTGTGATCTCTGTAACTGTTTCATGGTCGTTGGTATCAGATGGACTGATAAGAGTGCTTCAGAAACTGTTGATTTCCTGGGATTTTTACACACGACATTCTTTAGAGTTTGCCCCAAATAATAATAGGGAGAAGAAAAAAAAAACACAGCTGAGGTAGAAAAACTTCTTGTCTGATGAGAGATTATGGGGAGAACATTCAGACTGGTTCGTAACTGCATTCAACTCAAATAATCACGTTACAACTGCATATATCAGATATTCAACATCAGATTAGAAACACAGAGGAATTAAAAACTGCCCCAGAATGCAGCTAGACAACATACACTGCAATGCGACAGACACTCAGCTTGGCCTGATAGCGATCTACAAAGAGTTTTAAAGCAAAAAACATTGTGTTGACTTGTGTACTTTGTGTACGTGACTAAGCGCTGCGGCAGATTTCTCAGCTGCACGATCTCAAGTCTGATGCGGCTTGTGCTTTTATCGCATTATCGTTTCGGAAGCAGTTATAAGTTGGCAAATTGTGTCCAGCAAAAGATGCGACAACAACTTAAAAATCAATCAAGGATCAACTGGTACCAACAGGCACGAGAAAAATATTTCTACACCATCACACCACCTCCATCAGAATGGACTGTTAGAGGTAGGTCCAGGTCAACGGATTGATGCTGAATTTTGCATGATCGGTGGATTTTTAGCTCTGAGATGTGTAGCCCGAACACCTCGTGGTTCAGTGAGTTGAGTTGCCGTTCTGCACCGTTATGAAGAACGGAGACCCTGGATTTTCAGTTTCAACCAACAAATCTGCTGAATATTTTTTGTTTTTCGCACCACTCTGGGTAAACTCTCCAGGATGTCATGTGTCATATAAAATCATGTGTTTCTTAAATACTCAAGCAAACACTGACACTACGATCAAACCCCCTTAGATGCCACCACTGGTCCTGTGAACCTGAACTACTGTCACCGCTGTCACATGATTAACTGATTGGGTAATAACACCTTGAAAAAGCAGTAAAAGTGTCCCCAATGAAGCGGACAGTCAGTATGTGTATAATATTGATGCTAAATAATGTTCAGGAAATGTGAGATTACAAAAGAATAATAATAAGTCGCGACCCCTGGTATAACCAGCTAAACACACCAAATGACATTATATACACCAATGTCTGTAGCTATGCTACAAATTCGTCACAAACACAGGAAATCCATTACAATGTTACAAAAAGTCATTAGTATTTTGGTAAATTTTATAAAAAAAAGTTTTATTACTAAACACTAGAATAGGGCGCGCGCGCGCTCCAGGCAGACAAGCTAGCAGGTTAGCAAGAAGTCTTTTCTGACAAGGGAGATGTCCATAAAGAACTAATGTCAGCTTTATACATTAAAATAATGATAATATATATCATGTTTGAGAACTTCGTGCTATCTATTTAGTTAACAATCGGTTCATTCTTACCAGCACATTGTCAAAAGTAAGCCGCTAACAGCGCTACAGGAGAAGTTCTCTCTCTTCTTCGTGGATACGCCGAAACATGTTCGATTGACCCCTGCAGGTGGAGCGGGTGTACTGCCCCAAACGATTTCTGCCTCCATTAATCCTAATAAGAATCATATTGTTAATTTGTATGATTTGCATTTTTTTTTTCTTAAACGTGTCTAAGGTGGAAATAATGTTTAATTCGACCTGCGATAGCATCTAAAAACAAGGTCGAAAAGGGATAGAAAAGCTGGTGTAGTGTCTGTGGTGTCCGCTAGAGGGCAGTATCTCAGAGCAGCATTGAAAAGCGGTTAAAGTGTGCACGTCTCTCGCCGGGCGCGGTGGCGCGTGCCTGTAATCCAAGCTACTGGGAGGCTGAGGCTGGCGGATCGCTTGAGTTCAGGGGTTCTGGACTGCAGTGGACTATGTCGATCGGGTGTCCGCACTAAGCTCGGTATCGATATGGTGCTCCTGAGGGAGCTCGGGACCACCAGGTCGTCTAAGGAGGGGTGAACCGGCCCAGGTCGGGAACGGAGCAGGTCAAAGCCCCCGTGCCGATCAGTAGTGGGATCGCGCCTGTGAATAGACACTGCAGTGTAGCCTGGGCGATACAGCGGGACTCAGTCTTTTACTCTCACTTTATACTACACAACATCATCCAGCTCTCCTTTTATTCTCTCATTCTCTCATCTTCTCATCCTCAATACACTCATCTTACACTCTTCATCAACACGCTTTAAACACAAACATCACCTACAAAACAACAACAACCATCAGCAACTATTTACACATGATTCTTGCCTCCCATTTGCGCCTCCTACTGGTCATGACTTTATGTTTTGGACTATAAAGTTGTAATTTGACTGTTATTCCAGTAGGAGGCGGTGTTCTGCTGCTGGACAGCCCGTGTTATAAAATCCATGAAATGGCTAAAAGTTAAAGAAAAAGGTGTGAGTTTGGTGTGTAAATGGTTGCTGATGGTTTGTGGTGTTTTGTACGTGATGTTTGTGGTGAGTGTGTAAGTGTACGGTGTTTAAAGCGTGTTGATGAGGTTGAAGTGTTGATGTAGAGCATATGTATCAAGCTCAAGGCCTGCAGGCCACATCCTGCCCAATGTACAATTATATCCGGCTCGCCAAATCATTTTATATAGATCTATTATTATTTTATTATTATTAATGGCCCGGCGATATAAAGCACTGTTAACAGAAACTACAGATCCTATTATGCAGCGCTTCAGCTGACTTGCCAAACACCAGGCTACCGGGATCATTCCAGTGTCAATTAAGTCAAGCTTTTGTAAATGTATACAACCCTATTGTAAAGTTATTGCGATGCTAGCTCCTCACAATGGCCAAGAGAAAAGTGGATTCTGAAAACAGGGCCTTTCAAAACCGATGCAGCAGTGCGAGACGTGTGAGACGTCTTGTGTTTGACAGGAGATATTTTTATGGAGAGCAAAATATTTGAAGTTATTTAAAGGTAAAGTTGATTTATTCTGAAATATTATTCCTGTCTTTTTTTATTCATATTTATGTAAAAAAAAAAAAAAAAACATTTAGTTTTAGTGTGTTCAATAAATGTTTATACTGTTTGGCCCGTGACCTAAAGTGTGCTTTGAGTTTTGGCCCCCTGATGTAGAGTGTTAGATGAGTGTATTGAGGATGAGAAGATGAGAGAAAGAGAATAAAAGGAGAGCTGGATGATGTTGTGTAGTATAAAGTGAGAGTAAAAGACTGAGTCCCGCTGTATCGCCCAGGCTACACTGCAGTGTCTATTCACAGGCACGATCCCACTACTGATCGACATGGGGATTTGACCTGCTCCGTTCCCGACCTGGGCCGGTTCACCCCTCCTTAGACGACCTGGTGGTCCCGAGCTCCCTCAGGAGCACCATTTCGATACCGAGCTTAGTGCAGACACCCGATCGACATAGTCCACTGCAGTCCAGAACCCCTGAACTCAAGCGATCCGCCAGCCTCAGCCTCCCAGTAGCTTGGATTACAGGCACGCGCCACCGCGCCCGGCGAGAGAAGTACACACATCAGCCGCTTTTCAATACTGCTCTGAGATACTGCCCTCTAGCGGACACTACAGACAGCATCTTTTTCCTTAATAAATAAATATATATGTTGACATTTGTCTCCATGGGTTCTGTATGTAATTTTCTTATTCCTACACATTTTTTCTAACAATTAGATCAGTAAAATTTGTTTGCAGCAGGTCTGAGTGTGCGCCTCACCGAGTCTGGATTCTTGGCCTAAAAAAGCTTTAAGTAGCTTTTATATTTCTAAAGTTTCCAAGTTTTAAATGTAAACATTAAATGCTAAAACACTTACAGATTTTTTGTCTAGCAATTATATATTTTTTACAGCAGCCATTTGTGGCTTGGTATATAAAGCTTTCTTTTATTAATAAAAGTCTGAGTCCTGCTGTATTGTTCAGGCTGCACCAAAGGTGGCATAAGTACACACATCGTTTACTTAAGTAGAAGTACAGATCCTCATGTTTTAAAATACTCGGGTAAAAGTTGAAGTACTGATTATACTTTTTCACTCAAGTGAAAGTAAAGAAGTTTTGGCTCACTTAAGTAAAAATGTACTTAAGTAAAAAGTAGTTATTACTTCCACCTGTTTTAGCTGTTAACTGGACCTCACATCATATTAGATAGATAGATAGATAGATAGATGGATAGATAGATAGATGGATGGATGTGATAGCCTAGTGGGTTAATGTCAGGGTCACCACGAGGATGAGTTTGAGAGTTTGATTCCTGCTCGAGCTGGTAGTTGCTGTGTTGGTAAATAAAACTTCTGGACCTTGTCCACTCTGAAAACATTTAAATTCTGTGTTGGATTCATTTCTTGATTTCCTGGTCTTTAATGAAAGATAACCCCACCAAAAAAAAAAAAAAAGCACTTCTGTGGTAGCTCAGTGGGTTAAGGCTTGTGCCTGAACAAGGTCCTTAATATAGTCCATGCTGGTGATAAGGTTTCAAAGCCAGTCCTACATGCCTTCTTTCTTACTGCGCTGGCATGAAACAAAGTATGAACCCTCCAAAAAGCACACATGCTTTTCAGCAGTGGTCGATCAGTGGTTTAAGGCTTGTGCCTCATCTAAACATGCTTCCCAATCTGATCTCTTCCATGGTTCATCAGCTTAAGGCTGGTGCCTCGCTGATGGTAAGGATCAGGGTTTGAATCCTGCTAGTTGCGTTGTCGGTTATGTTCCTGCTTCCTAAAACTTTCTTTGGCGTTAAATGCTTGTGTTGATGGTTTAAAGGTAGATAGACCTGCTCTAAACAAACTTCCGGGCCTGTCTTCTCTGATGGTCCAGTGGGTTAAATCAGGTGTCGTGCTTTTGGTGGGTTTCAGGGTTTGAATCCTGCTTTTTGCCTGCCAGTCACAATTAGGATTCACTCCCTACATCTTTCTTTAGCAATATATTTTTGTTTTTAATGGGTTGAAAAGAAAGATAGACCTGCTCTAAACAAGCTTCCTAGCCTGTCCTCACCGATGGTTCAATGGGTTAACGTTGGTGTCTCGCTGGTGGTGGAGATCTTGGTTCGAATCCTGCTATTTACAGTGTGTGTTCAACTTGTGCTACTTACATCTGTATTCACTTCCTACATCTTTCTTTAGTGTTAAATTCTTGTGTTGATGGTTTGAAAAGAAAGATAGACATGCTCTAACAATTAGCACAGCCTGTTCTTCCTGATGGTTCAGTGGGTTAAGACTGGTGTTTTGCTGTTGGTGGGGTTCAGGGTTCGAATCCTGCTTTCTGTGTTTCTTTCTGGTCTGAATTTCTTGCTTTGAAGCATGAAACGAAGGATAAACCCCCCAAAAAAAGAAGGTGAATTGTGGGACTTGATGGCTTTGTGGTAAAAGCCTTGCCTCTGAGCTCAGAGGTTGCTGGTTCAAATCTGGCTTGTCCCCACACTGGGTGAGTTGTGTGGAAATTAGTGTGTGGTGAGCAATGAAGTGGGTGACTGTGAAGGCCTGCTTGGTTACAGTGGAGATAAAACTGTTGATGGTAGTTTTGCATTTAGTGGGAAAGAAAAGTTTATTACATAAATTTCTGACTGGAGCCTAAGTTCATACTTTTTTTGGAAGTTTTTGCTTCATAACCCCCTGTTTTCAGCTTCTCAGACGCCAGGGGGGCAGACGCCTGAATATTGCCCCCCTGGTTTGGGATATGCCCTCTGAAACCGTCCACATCCGACCTTCCACGCAGCCATTTCTGACACCTTCCTCACTATGGTCACTGGAACCTTCCACACTGTTAACTTTGAGCCCTGGCTGGGGTTTGAACCAGCAACCTCTCCACCCAGAGGTAAAGCTCTTCCAATTGAGCCACAGGATCTCCTGAAATAATTAGATTTTTAGGACCTTTTTTGGTTCTTTTATAAAACTTTTTAAACAATTTAAAGGATAGCTAAGGGGTAGGAATTGAACCAGGTGAGTCAGATAGCAGAGACCGCATCACTAAACCACTACACTACCAGAGGGGTGACAAACAAGGTTTTGCTTATTGGACTCTTGGTTTTTCTATAGTTAAGAGACCACTGTTTTCTCTTAGATCATGATGGTAGAGGGTCAAAACTTCTCCTTCCTGTTCATTCTCTCAGTTACTCGAAGTCTATGAGAAGGGACTCAGGTACAAGAACCACATCTCCAACACCTGCACCACTGATATACCATGATTTACCAGCAACCGATTTTAATGACCTTTTATTGTTCTGTTTTTAAAAACTTTTTATAATGTTCAATAAGAAACTAGAGGTAAGAATCGAACCAGGAAAGTCTTTCATCATAGATTGCTAATGGCAGTACTTTCAAAACTCAAAACTTTGTTAGACATGTAAATAAGCAGGAAAGACAGAGACAAAGACAAAGAGACACAGACACAGCTTTAGAAAGAGTGAGAAACAAATAGAGAGACAGCAAGAGAGAGACATATACAGTGAGACAGAGACATTTACTAAAAGAGACACAGAGACAATTAGATAGAGAAAATAGAGAGACAAAGATAGCGAGATATAGCCACTTCCTGTTGGAAGTGTTTCTCCGGAGCGACTCTTAATGATCTCATTTACTAAATGAGCAGTAGTGAGTTAAGTGCTTGCTCAGGTGCCCAAAATTGGCAGCTTGGAGGTGTTAAAATAGTATCATATTTACAGCATGTGATATGTATGTAAGCATATGTACAGTGATTAAATATAAAGGCTATATCAGTGCAGAGACGTGTGGACATCATTAAGAGCCTTTGCTATGTTTCCACACGGACAGTTAATGAGGTGATACCAGAGAAACTGCACCTCTTCAAGTCAAGTCAGGAAGCTTATATATATAAAATTATAGGCATTTTACAGATTTGAATGATGTATTGTTTTTATCTGTACGATCAATAAAAACAGTAATTTAAGTTTGTGTTGCCATTATGAGGGAAAAACCCACAAAACGCCACCCAGAGGGTAAATTGTGTAAAACATGGCGGATTTGGTGTTTGATTTGAGACTTGGCGCAGAAATAAAACAAAAGTTTACTGATTAAAAATATTTTTATCTGGAGTTTATTTATTTACTTTAGATCTAAGAAAGGTCGTGGATAAACGTATTTTTGCCAAAGGTTTTAATTGCGCCTCTTTTTTATTTATTTAGTTATTTATTTATGTATTTACATTTTCTATAAAAATGGTGAAACAGAAATGCGCTGAATTGATAGCGTTAATAAAATTTTGTGCCGTTTACAATAATTTTAATTTATATATATATATATATATATATATATATATATATATATATATATATATATATATATATATATATATAAATACAAAACGAATTACAAATGTTGTTACCTAATGATTGTATCCAGGCTGAAGATCCACATATAGAACACAAGCAGAGAAAAGATGATGATGATCAGGAATGTGTCTGTTCTCAGTCATGTTCTCATCACTGACTCCCTCTGTCTCATCCACATTAACCCCAAACTTCTACTGCCTTCTGCCTGCTGATTCTTATCTCCATAAACTAGTCTACATCTGTGGTGAGTGAGGGTCAGGACTTTATACACCAGCGGATTGAAAAAGACGCGCAGTAACAGGAAATCAGTTGTTCGGCTAAAATCGGCGCACAGTGAAAAAAAAATATATATTTCACCAAATCAATGAATTAAAATTAAAGTAACGAGCCGGTTTTGAAAATGTAAGAAGTAAAATGTACAGATATTTGTGTAAAAATGTAATGAGTAAAAGTAAAAAGTTGTCTGAAAAATGAATAGTGGAGTAAAAAACTGATACAAAAAAAATCTACTTAAGTACAGTAACAAAGTATTTGTACTCCGTTACTTCCCACCTCTGGGCTGCACAGCAGAGATCTTATACTTCCTGAAATTAAAGACGTTATATGCAATATATATTTGTTTATAAAGGAAGAAATATTGGATTTAACTAATTTTGAATGAAGCAGCAAAAAGGTAGACCGTGCCTTAATTTTTCTTATGGTATCATTTTACAGAAGTATATTAATGATAGTAAGCTTTATATTTCTTTTAGATTTGTGGGGATTTCGCAGCAGAAATTGTAATATTAGTTTGAAATGCCAAGTTAACCCCTTTAGCCTTTTACTGATGTAGGTTACCGTTAACTTTCTAGCGCCAGTTAAAACAGTCTAATAACGACTGTTGATAGCTGGTAAAGAGATGCGATTAAATAGTTGCATTTAAAGACGAACGAAATGCGGATCAAAGCAGCATTAGTTTGAGCACCGCACAGATCATTCAGCTCTGACCACCATCAGACACAACTTTAGACCCTACTGCGATCCCCATTGAGATCCAGGTAGAACCGATTAAAACAGATCATTTATTCTATTACAAATGAATATGATGACCTCAAGTCATCACTGATTTATTCTTACATATGAATATGATGACCTCGTCATCACTGATTTATTCTTACATATGAATATGATCACCTTAAGTCATGATACCAGCCTGACATCCGTATCTTATGAAAAATAATGAGTTGTAAACCCAGCTGCATCTGCTAAACATTTAAATACATTTTAAGGACTGGGGATCTGGGATGTTGTTTTTGTGTAAGACCACTTGCAAAAGTTGCTTGCTTTTAAGGGCCAGATTTACTTAAAGTGTGCAAACAGTGATTTACTTACAGTGCTTTTACTTACCATAGTACAAACCTTTTCAGCCTATCTAGTCCCTGTATTTAAATATATTTAAAAGTCAATTAATCAGCAAGAGAGTGAAAGTGTAATGTCTTGTGTGATTTATAACAGACAACTAATAGCAGCTCTAAATGTTATTTAAGTAACATGAATATTGTGCTTTGTTTTTTGGCAGGAGGAGCATTGAACAAATGAAGATTAATCTACAAAACCCTGACCCTGAATCAAAGCTGGATTTGGCCACTCACCGCTTTGGGCCTACAGCAGCTAATATGTTTTTATTCTTTTTTTTTTTTACGGACTGTATGAGATAATCTGCTTCAGTAAGTGCCACATATACTTGGATCAGATTTGCAAATAAAAACAGAAAAGTTCTTGATTTGATTTTTATTTCATTTTAGACACAAAATACAATGTTTTTTGTTTTATTATTGGCTGATTGACAATATGTACAATGTTCAAAAACATGCACTTTAATAAAAAGTTTCCTTTAAACCCTTATTGATTTAGTTTTTTTGGCCACTGTTAGCTTTGTGTTTTCTATTTGACTTTTGACAGGAAAACTTAATGTGACATCTGTCATTGTTTCTGGGGTTGTTTCTCTGTCTGTCTTTCTTTTTCTGTTTGCAAACAGTGGATGTATTTTACGTGACTTGTCTGCATCACAACGTTTCCCAAGATGATATAGGCAACAGGGATTCCATGACCATGACTGTCTCTGACAACTAATGTAAATAAAGGAAAATCATGCTGGTTGACACCATGTGTTGCATCCATAAAAACAATCTCTCTTCCATATTCATGAAGGTTGTCTCTCATGGATGGTATTTGGAGAACTATGATAAGATCTGTTTGAGAACTATAAGGCTGATAAAAAATACCATCGTCTTTAAAAGGGCCCTCTAGAAGGTGTGAGGTACTAGTGGCATCATCTTTGTGTTGCTGTTTCTTGCTCATCATATATGTCCGAATATTTTCAATGTCTTTTGGGGTAATAAAATAAGCGAGAATTATATCTGGTTTAACACCAAGAGATATTAAATCCTGAATATGCTTGATAAGCTCTTGATAATGTTTTCTTAATGTGTCCCTCAGAAGAACTTAATGGGTCATGTCCTGAATGAATGATATAAAGCTTTTCTCTATAACTAGTTTGTTGAGCCAGTCTGTCCTCTTTTTAAAAGAAACATAGGCCTTGCATCCTTTGGCACGTCGACTTCGTTGAGTGCATGCTCCAGAGCGCTTCCATAAAAATAAGAAATATCCATGTTTTTGATTTTGAAGACTTGCAGAATTCACAGTCCTGAAGTTGGCGTCTTTGGATGCGTTTATAGCAGTAAATCTTTGCTAAATAAATTTACAGGCATCCAAATGATTTTCTAAAACATGGACTGTTATAGCTGTCTCTTTTTTGTTTCCTTTAAAGCACTCCTCTCTGTAGACTGTTGTTTTTATAAATTCCTCCATCTCTAATGTCAAAATCTAAAGAGAAAAGAGACAAAAACAATTAGATTAAACATTAATAATGTAAAGTGAAAATCCATGAAAATCTTAAGAAAACATCATATTCATATGGAACAGAAAAAATCAGTGATGACTTAAAGTCATCATATTCATTGTAATAGAATAAATGATCTGTTTTAATCGGTTCTACCTGGATCTCAATGGGGATCGCAGTAGGGTCTCAAGTTGTGTCTGATGGTGGTCAGAGCTGAATGATCTGTGCGGTGCTCAAACTAATGCTGCTTTGATCCGCATTTCGTTCGTCTTTAAATGCAACTATTTAATCGCATCTCTTTACCAGCTATCAACAGTCGTTATTAGACTGTTTTAACTGGCGCTAGAAAGTTAACGGTAACCTACATCAGTAAAAGGCTAACGGGGTTAACTTGGCAATTCAAACTAATATTACAATTTCTGCTGTGAAATCCCCACAAATCTAAAAAGAAATATAAAGCTTACTATCATTAATATACTTCTGTAAAATGATACCATAAGAAAAATTAAGGCACGGTCCTACCTTTTTGCTGGTGGCACATCCTGAGTTTGCCACTGGTGCGGTGCAGGTGCAAACCGTTATTTATTTTGTATTTTGGCGGACTCTGCAAAATGGTGATAGTAATTGGGTCGCGCATATTGATGACGTCATAAACGCTGATTGCTGAGGAAGTTGTTGTCCCAGGGTCATCATAAAAAAATATTGATCTCAGGGCATCAAGGACTTGGCAAAATCAGGACGTGCCACCACAAACATCACCTATAAAACAGCACAAACCATCAGCAACCATTTACACACCAAACTCACACCTTTTTCTTTAACTTTTACCCTTTTCATGGATTTTATAACACGAGCGGTCCAGCAGCAGAACACCGCCCCCTACTGGAGCAACAGTCAAATTATAACTTTTTAGTCCGAAACATAAAGTGATGGACAGTAGGAGGCGCAGTTAATACACATTTATTTCTTAAATCAATAATTAGCAGGTTTTATACTGCTATCATACCGATACATGCATTTATAGATTACATAGAAATGTTTGATACTGTACCAAAGGCATCTACATATTTATGCATTACATCATACATTATTTTTAGCAGAAGCATCGATATTAACCTCATAAAATGACCCTGGGTTTTCCCCACAATTTTGTATTATTTTTTTTTCTGTGCATTACAGTTTTCCTGGGGATTTTAAATAAATACAAATTGTGTGTTTTCCTGAAAATTCAACAGAAAAGAAAAGAAAAAAGTATAAGCGGTTCATGAAAAACAGAATGCAGTAGCTGCGTAGTTATGACTTTATACATGAATTATTAAATAGTTGATGAATTATTGTGACTAGCTTTCAGTCAGTACACATCCAACCTCACAACGTTCATCTTTTATTAAAAATAAAACATATTTATTGTATTACTTTGATGATCTGTAGACAATATCTCCGGTGCATTTTCACACAGGAGATCTGAAATGTATTTCACACACTAATTAGTGCACTACTTTATCTAAAAAAAACAACTTTCAACTCTTGTTGCAAGAAATAAATAGGTACCAATTGCGCCTTCTACTGGCCACTGACTTTTTTGTTTCGGACAGAAGTTGTAATTTGACTGTTGCTCCAGTAGGAGGCGGTGTACCGCTGCTGGTCAGCTCGTGTTATAAAATCCATGAAATGGGTAAAAGTTAAAAAAAGGTGTGAGTTTGGTGTGTAAATGGTTGCTGATGGTTTGTGGTGTTTTGTAGGAGATGTTTGTGGTGAGTGTGTAAGTGTACGGTGTTGATGTAGAGTGTAAAATGAGTGTATTGAGGATGAGAAGATGAGAGAATGAGAGAATAAAAGGAGAGCTGGATGATGTTGTGTAGTATAAAGTGAGAGTAAAAGACTGAGTCCCGCTGTATCGCCCAGGCTACACTGCAGTGTCTATTCACAGGCGCGATCCCACTACTGATCGGCACGGGGGCTTTGACCTGCTCCGTTCCCGACCTGGGCCGGTTCACCCCTCCTTAGACGACCTGGTGGTCCCGAGCTCCCTCAGGAGCACCATATCGATACCGAGCTTAGTGCGGACACCCGATCGACATAGTCCACTGCAGTCCAGAACCCCTGAACTCAAGCGATCCGCCAGCCTCAGCCTCCCAGTAGCTTGGATTACAGGCACGCGCCACCGCGCCCGGCGAGAGAAGTGCACACATCAGCCGCTTTTCAATACTGCTCTGAGATACTGCCCTCCAGCGGACACTACAGACACTACACCGGTATTAATTTCCTTATTTCTTCTCTTGGGTTTATCACATTCCAAATCAGTTAAATCCAATATTTCTTCCCTTATAAATAAATATATATTGCATATAACGTCTTTAATTTCAGGAGTTATAAGATCTCATATGGACTACTGAAAACCAGCTCGTAATTAGTGAACTGATAACATGCTAACTTTAGTAGTAAACTCTGATAGCCAAACAGTGGCAAATTAAATTACAAAGGTTTTAGAAGTAGCTGTTCAACACGTTTAATTTTGGAATATTCAACACCATCCTAATCACTGCTGTGCAGCCTGAACAATACAGCAGGACTCAGACTTTTATTAGTAAAAGAAAGCTTTATATACCGAGCCACAAATGGCTGCTGTAAAAAATATATAATTGCTAGACAAAAAATCTGTAAGTATTTTAGCATTTAATGTTTACATTAAAAATTTGGGACTTTTAGAAATATAAAAGCTACTTACAGCTTTTTTATCCCAAGAATCCAGACTCGTTGAGGTGCACACTCAGACCTGCTGCAACTGAATTTTACTGATCTAATTGTTAGAAAAAATGTGTAGGAATAAACAAACTTATATACAGAACCCATGGAGACAAATGTCAACATATATTTTTTATAAAGGAAAAGATGCTGTCTGTAGTGTCCGCTAGGGGGCAGTATCTCAGAGCAGTATTGAAAAGCAGTTAAAGTGTGCAGTTCTCTCGCCGGGCGCGGTGGCGCGTGCCTGTAATCCAAGTTACTGGGAGGCTGAGGCTGGCGGATCGCTTGAGTTCAGGGGTTCTGGACTGCAGTGGACTATGTCGATCGGGTGTCCGCACTAAGCTCGGTATCGATATGGTGCTCCTGAGGGAGCTCGGGACCACCAGGTCGTCTAAGGAGGGGTGAACCGGCCCAGGTCGGGAACGGAGCAGGTCAAAGCCCCCGTGCTGATCAGTAGTGGGATCGCGCCTGTGAATAGACACTGCAGTGTAGCCTGGGCGATACAGCGGGACTCAGTCTTTTACTCTCACTTTATACTACACAACATCATCCAGCTCTCCTTTTATTCTCTCATTCTCTCATCCTCAATACACTCATCTAACACTCTACATCAGGGGGCCAAAACTCAAAGCACACTTTAGGTCACGGGCCAAACAGGATAAACATTTATTGAACACACTAAAACTAAATGGTTTTTTTTTACATAAATATGAATAAAAAAAGACAGGAATAATATTTCAGAATAAATCAACTTAAACTTTAAATAACTTAAAATATTTTGCTCTCCATAAAAATATATCCTGCCAAAATTATACAAGTTAGAAATATGAACATGCTGCGAAAACCCCCCTGAAAAAATCAATAAAAATTGTGCTTTTAAGTAAACGTAAAAATAACCACAAATCAAAACAATCAGATTTCTTTGCTCTTATGCTATACAAAAAAAAAAAATAATTTAAAATAACTTAAAATATTTTGCTCTCCATTAAAATATCTCCTGTCAAACACAAGACGTCTCACAGCTTCATCATGCAGCTCTTCAGAAACTCTCCCTCAGTAAATAACCGGCTGATGTGCCTCTGATTTCTCCTCTGCTTTCACACCAGCTTCACTTTGTGATTTTGCTCTGGTGAAAAAACGTCTGCTGAAATGTCAGATTCTTCTTTAACTCTTTTAATTTCTGTATCTTCTGCTCTGCATTCAGGTTTTTCAGCTTCTCCTGATGTTTTGTCTCGTAGTGGCGTCTTAAATTCCTAAATTATAGCCACATTCGCTCCACAAATAAGACTCAGCCTCCCATCGGTTTTGAAAGGCCCTGTTTTCAGAATCCACTTTTCTCTTGGCCATTGTGAAGAGCTAGCTTTGCAATAATTTACAATAGGGTTGTATACATTAACAAAAGCTTGACTTAATTAACACTGGAATGTTTCCAGGGAGCCTGGCGTTTGGCAAGTCAGCTGAAGTGCTGCATAATGGGATCTGTAGTTTCTTTCATCAGCGACTCATATCGCCGGGCAATAAATAACAATAATAATAGATCTATATAAAATGATCTGGCGGGCTGTATATAATTGTACATTGGGCCACATCTGGCCCGCGGGCCTTGAGTTTGATGCATATGCTCAACACCTCAACCTCATCAACACGCTTTAAACACCGTACTCTTACACACTCACCACAAACATCACCTACAAAACACCACAAACCATCAGCAACCATTTACACACCAAACTCACACTTTTTTCTTTAACTTTTACCCATTTCATGGATTTTATAACACAATCTGTGGAGCAGCAGTACACCGCCTCCTACTGGAACAACAGCCAAATTACAACTGTATAGTACAAAACATAAAGTCATTGCCAGTAGGAGGCGCAATTGGTACACATTTATTTCTTGCAACAACCACAAGCAGCTTTTCACACACTGAAATTTTACAAATATATACATTTATAAATTATATAAAATTATTACATTTTGTACCGAACACACTGGAGAAGTACACTTCAGAACTCTAAACAGACTGAAAAAACAATGTGTAAAAATGGGAGGAAAGAATCATGTGTAATGGTTGCTGATTGTTTGTGGTGCTTTGTAGGAGATGTTTGTGGTGAGTGTGTAAGTGTACGGTGTTTAAAGCGTGTTGATGTAGGGTGTAAGATGAGTGTATTGAGGATGAGAAGATGAGAGAAAGAGAGAATAAAAGGAGAGCTGGATGATGTTGTGTAGTATAAAGTGAGAGTAAAAGACTGAGTCCCGCTGTATCGCCCAGGCTACACTGCAGTGTCTATTCACAGGCGTGATCCCACTACTGATCGGCACGGGGGCTTTGACCTGCTCCGTTCCCGACCTGGGCCGGTTCACCCCTCCTTAGACGACCTGGTGGTCCCGAGCTCCCTCAGGAGCACCATATCGATATCGAGCTTAGTGCGGACACCCGATCGACATAGTCCACTGCAGTCCAGAACCCCTGAACTCAAGCGATCCACCAGCCTCAGCCTCCCAGTAGCTTGGATTACAGGCACGCGCCACCGCGCCCGGTGAGAGCAGTGCACACATCAACCGCTTTTCAATACTGCTCTGAGATACCCTCTAGCGGACACTACAGACACTACATCGGTATTCATTTTCCTCTCTCTTCTCTGGGGATTATCACATTCAAAATCAGTTCCAAATCCAATATTTCTTCCCTTATAAACAAATATATATTGCATATAACGTCTTTAATTTCAGAAGTTAAAAGATCTCACCTGGACTACTGAAAACCAGCTCGTAATTAGTGAAATGATAACATGCTAACTTTAGTAGTAAACTCTGATAGCCAAACAGTGCCCCATGAAATTACAAAGGTTTCAGAAGTAGCTGTTCAACACGTTTAATTTTGGAATCCTTAACACCATCCTGATCACTGCTGTGCAGCCTGAACAATACAGCAGGACTCAGAACGCCACAAGCCACAACCCAGCCAACATTTTCATGTGGGCCCCATGTGGGTTTTTGATGGGCTGTCACTTGGGCCATGCATGGGCAACCCAAATGGGGCCCAGAGAAATTTGTCCATCGGCTCCACATGGGCCCCATGTGTGTTAGCCCAGAAGGGTGACTGATGGGTCCATGGTGGGCTTTAAGTGGGGCCTGTATAGGTGTTCTTTATATGGGCCCATTTGGGTCCCAGATAGGTGTTAAAAATGGGGCTACATGTGGGCCCCTTATGGGGTTGATATGGGACCACAGTGGGTGAGAATTGGGTCCCATTTATTAATTATATGATTGATTTCTGTGGTTGAACTTAACATGTACTTAATCTAACTATGGAAAATCCACTGTCAAATTATTCCAAACCTCAGTTACAATGTAAAACTGTGCCTGACCAAACAAAGAACTTATATTAGTTGATTTTATGTGCTGCTCTATGTTTAAAATTCAAACTCAAAATGTGTAAATCACATTTAATTTAAATTAATTCAACTAAAAAAACAGGAAACAGGAATAACATAATTACTAAAGTAGAATAGTTCACTGGTGGGTCTATGCAGATTTCTTGGCTGCATACATACAAAACAGTAAAGAAAGAGAAGACAGAAAAGGCCAATTAGGACATTTTAAAATACTACCATTTACAGCAGCATCTAAAAAAACATGCATCAATATAATTAAGACATATCCTAGAATCTCATCAGTGAATTGTTCCCACCTCTGCCTCACACAGTAATAACCAGTGTTGGGCAACGTTACTTTTAAAAGTAATGCATTACAATATTGAGTTACTCCCCAAAAAAGTAACTAATTACGTTACTTAGTTACTTTTTATGGAAAGTAATGCATTATATTACTTTTGCGTTACTTTTGCGTTACTTGTATATCTTTCAGGCCTTACAGGTGTAACAGGTATAATATAGATAATTGACATTAAGAAATAAGTTATATTAGGGCAAAAGACATTTCTTAAACATTTAAAATGCTTAATAACTTCTTAGAGAACAATAAGATGATTGACAAAATTTTGACCACAAGGCTGAACACTTTCCAGTCGCACTTCTGTACACTGCTTTTTAATCTGCCTTCGGCGTCAGAAATGTAACGGAGTCGTTCGTGTTTATAAGGTTAAGGGTGTGGGCTGCACACTGGGGTTGTGGAGGGAGAACATACCTTTTGCTGTCATCTCGTAAAACATCGTGCAATTCCGTAAATATGACCTCGTCCTCGTCTACATCATTCTCTGCTTCATCATCAGCTTGAAACATTCTGAACACTTTTACAAAAATTATCAGTGACCGTGGCAGTTTATCTTCCCACAAAGAGCAAATGAGCTGTGAATTTGCTCTCTTTCTTTGCTGTGATGGCATCGTACATATGTCTCCCACGGAAAACTTTTATTCTGAGCAGTCAAAAGAGCTGCAGTGGTAAAAGTTTTTATATTTCTGTCTCCATTTCCATATATTCAACATTATACACACACACACACACACACACACACACACACACACACACATCTGTAGTGTTGTGCTTTGCATGCAGATGTTTTTATTTATTTTTTAAGTGGTATTTTTTGCAGTTTGGCTTTTCACCAACACATAATCTACACTTAACCATTATCCCTTTCTCCTTTTCCTTGACTATTTCAAAATAATAAGAATACTTCCATCACAGTGATGTAATTCTCTGGTTTGCCATCTCCGCTTCTGACCAGCTTCTGTTCCCGTGGCTCGCACGTATGAGTGCGCGATTCTACGTGACTACGTTCATTTTAATTCAGTATTAATTTTTTTAATGCAAAATAATTTAACTGGAAAGTAACTTGCATTACTCAGATATTAATGTGTAAATTTATAAAGTAACGCGCTACTTTACTCATTGCTCCAGAGAAGTAATATTATTACGTAACGCACGTTACTTGTAACGCGTTACCCCCAACACTGGTAATAACTTATGCCGGGGGAACAGTCATGGAATCCAAAACTTATGAATGTAACAATTAAAATATTAACCTTGCGTCTTAACTTGACTCTTAAACGAATATTTGGCCATTGCCAAAAGCCAGTGATTGAACAATGATTCTGATCAGCTGAAAGATGTAAGTCACACCTCGGATCATGGTGACCCAGAAAGTTCAACGCACTGCAACTGAAGAAAACATATGCAAATAGAAAAAACACCAGCAAATCAAGAAAACATCTTCATCAGTTAAACAACACGTGCTGCAAATCCTCCCAACGCAACTAAATAATTTGCACTCAAATAGCACAGACCACAAAATAAATGTTTCATGGGGACCCCAACAGGTGACGATCCCGGGACTGCTTGTTCAGTGTCTATTGATCAGTGGTGTTGGTTGTTAATCTGAAAGGTGAGGGTTTTTTTTTTATTTTAACATCCTGATCATGATTCCTTGGCTTTGCCAGTTAACATAATAAAGTTTTACAGTTAATTGTGTATTTCATCAGATTATTTAGGATGATAATATACAAAAGGCCAAGGAATCATAAATAAACAATGATAAAATAAACAAACAACTCACCTTTCAGGTCATCGACACACATCAACACCACTGACGAATAGACATTGAACAATAAGCAGCCCCAGACTGGTTTGTCACTTGTTGTGGTCCCCTTGAAACATTTATTTTGTGATCTGTGCTATTTGGTTGTGTTGTAAGGATTTGCAGCATGTTTCTGTACTTGGTTGCATTGTGAGGGTTTACAGCACGTGTTGTCAAACTGATAACGTTGTATTTTTATTTGCTGGTGTTTTTTTTTAAATTTGCATGTGTTTTCTTAAGTTGCAGCGTGTTGAGCTCTCTCAGCCACCGTATAGGATGCCTTGAGGATCAATAATTTATAAGATATTTTTTCATTTCAGGGTGGAGTATTGCCTTAATTAAACAGAGGCAAAAACAGTGATTGGGATAAAATAATATTAATTGTGCAGCCCTAGCTATAGGTTATAAGACTTACACTTCCAGCTGTATTGCAATCTGATCATGGTCCCGCTGGGCTCTGAAAGCACGGTTGCCTTCTCTGTCTCTTGCATTTGTGAACCATTTACCAAGTGCTGTCTCCAGCTCTTTCTTACTGACAGTTTTCAGCAAACGGTTCTGCTTCAGGCTTCCTGTAAAGCAAATAAATTATATAAAGTAGAGCATGCTACTGTATCAACCAGGGCACAATCCATTATTTGTATACATGCAAGTTACATGAGCATAAGACTATCAGTCAAAAAAAAAAAAACTGACTGACTTTATGAACGGCGCAAAATGACGTTCATTATCTTTAACGTTTAATCATATTTTTTAGTAATGTTTCGAAATGATAGAAATATGAACGTTTTTACCACCCCTACCTATTTCACCTAAATCACATTAAAATAAAGTTAAATATTGTCACAATCTCCTTAGAGCTTTTCTCTGTGTATTGTATATTTATAAAGGTAGTGAAGAGAAAGAGACTCCACAGTGCTTTTACTGTTTCACCCTCCTGTTATCATGAGGACACTATATAGAGAAAACATTTTAGTAGACAATTTAATAGTTATCTGCTAATCGTTAAGAATGTTCAGTTCTCCACAGGTGTTTATCTCTGAGGTAAACCAGTTCACTCGCCACACTTACCTTTTTATATCGTGCCTGTAACTTTAATTACCACAAATCTATCAGAAGTATACATTACATGTTTTTTTTAATGTTCATATACAGAACCCTTGGAGATAAATGTCAACATATATTTTGTATAAGGGAAAGTATGCTGTCTGTAGTGTCCGCTAGAGGGCAGTATCTCAGAGCAGTATTGAAAAGCGGCTGATGTGTGTACTTCTCTCGCCGGGCACAGTGGCGCGTGCCTGTAATCCAAGCTACTGGGAGGCTGAGGCTGGCGGATCGCTTGAGTTCAGGGGTTCTGGACTGCAGTGGACTATGTCGATCGGGTGTCCGCACTAAGCTCGGTATCGATATGGTGCTCCTGAGGAAGCTCGGGATCACCAGGTCGTCTAAGGAGGGGTGAACCGGCCCAGGTCGGGAACGGAGCAGGTCAAAGCCCCCGTGCCGATCAGTAGTGGGATCGCGCCTGTGAATAGACACTGCAGTGTAGCCTGGGCGATACAGCGGGACTCAGTCTTTTACTCTCACTTTATACTACACAACATCATCCAGCTCTCCTTTTATTCTCTCATTCTCTCATCTTCTCATCCTCAATACACTCATTTTACACTCTACATCAACACGCTTTAAACACCGTACACTTACACACTCACCACAAACATCTCTTACAAAACACCACAAACCATCAGCAACCATTTACACACCAAACTCACACCTTTTTCTTTAACTTTTACCCATTTCATGGATTTTATAACACAAGCTGTCCAGCAGAACACCGCCTCCTACCGGAACAACAGTCAAATAACAACTTTTAAGTCCGAAACATAAAGTTTACGCCAGTAGGAGGCGCAGTTGATACACATTTATTTCTTAAATCAATACTTAGCAGCTTTTATACTGTTATTATACCGATACATGCATTTATAGATTACATAGAAATATTTGATATTGTACCAGAGGCATCTTAATATTTATGCATTACATCATACATCATTTCTAGCAGAAACATCGATATTAACCTCATAAAATGACCCTGGGTTTTCCATGCATTTTTGTAATTTTCTTTTTTGTGCATTAAAGTTTTCCTTGGGATTTTAAATGAATACCAATTGTGTGTTTTTGTGAAAATTCAACAGAAAAGAAAAGGAAAATCTTTTATTTAAAATAAAACATATTTATTGTATTACTTTGATGATCTGTAGACAATATCTCCGGTGCATGTTCACACAGGAGTTCTGAAATGTATTTCGCACACTAATTAGTGCTCTTCTTTGTCTAAAAAAACAACTTTCAACTCTCAACAACCACAAACATGGATTACACTTAACCTGTACCTCAAATTCTCACTAGGAATGATCACCTAATGAAGTTCTCTGAAGGCAATCTGTCATTTGGTTCCTGTGTCCATTAAAATGTCCTGTTTTGTAGATCATCTTCAAGTTGGCTGAATGTTTAGATAACATTAAGCTTTACAAATAACATGTGTTTAATGGTGTCTACATTTAATAACAGTCTGAGCCGGCCTGCAAACATCAGTGGAGGTTCTAAGTTCTGAGTTTTATGGGGGTAGGATATGATTTCATACCGATCTTCAAACTGACTTATACCTGCTCCATTCAAAGGAAGCAAGCAGTTGTGTCGTCTGAATTGCATTAGGAATGAACAAGATTTTCTTACAAATGATGGATATTTCAACACTCCAAGAATATTCGACTCAGCATTTTTCTTCACTAATTCATGTTTGCAGAAAGTACTTTCAAGATCAGGGTCATAGCAGATTCATCTGCTGCCTTAAGCAAAGACAAATAAAGATTCATGAAACAAAAATTAAAAGAGCAATTTTTTTTTTATAGTACAGTACAATTATTGAAAAAATGCGTCTAAGAACTGCAGCAAAAATCTCAGCTTTCAGCCGTAATTCAATGACTAACACTGACATGGTTTAAGGTCCCACCCTTGCATGGTGACGGAACACGTACTGTACATGCACACCCTGCTTCGATATATGCCTCATTACGACCGGCCTCGAGAGTTTGCTATTAATTTATGGCTTTATTGTTATGCTGTAGAACAGATAAGAACACTCCTGACTGTGAAAACACAGTGCACTTTGAATGTGAGTTCCTGTCCTTAAGTAAACAGTGTGGCCGCACCTAGTCTAGCCTTCAAACAAGCCCAGGGATGTTGGTTTAGCCTTAATAATAAGAGCAAGTCTTCTAAAGTTCCTTCATTCGGGAATAAAAAATAGAATTATTATGGCTCACACACTTTTGGGAGATCCACATAATTATTGTATCATTAAGCCAGAATGAGCTTAATCCTGTATCAGTGAAGATGTAAACAACTGTATATTTTATAGTATACATTATAATCCTCCGAATTTTGTATCCATTGATAAACATAGAAGGTTTAACGCTATGAGAATGTGCTCAAGTTCTCAAGTTTTTTTTATACTTGTTCTTTGCTCTCTATGACACACACCGAAAGTTCATTGCTGCTTTTTTCCATTCTTTTTCTCCAGAGCGAGGGCAAAGAGCACGGCTGATAAAAGCGAGGTTGAGTGGTCTCCGGGAATTCTTTATAAAGGCTAAGCTTTGCTTTTCCACTCAGTGTTTTTGTGATGAAACGGCTTCCTGGCAACAGTTTCCATGCTTCCCAAATGTGGCTTTGGAGAGAGAACAGTCGGAGTGTGTTTAAATTGGAAAATCAAATGTGTTGTAATGGTGGCAGAGTGGACTAGGCGGCACCGTACACAACAAACATGGAACATATTAGCAAAAGCCAATGTTTGTGTGTGTGTGTGTGTGTGTGTGTGTGTGTGTGTGTGTGTGTGCAACATCAAGTTTTATTTGCTCTTTTATGGCTTTTATTCATGTTAAATATTAGCGATATACTATTTTGTGTGAGCACAGTTTTTTGAGAGTGCAGGTTTCTGTCCTGTACAGCTTCATATCATGTGTGGTGTGTGTTTGTCTGTGTATGTCTGTGTGTCAGTGTGTTTGTTTCTATTTGATCAAATAAGTGTTTGTTCCTTCTTGCATTTGAAAAAAGCCACAGCAGAACAGCGATAAATTTGCCAGCAGCTTTTTTATTTCCAGAGAAAGATTTTACTCACACAACAACAACAACAACCACAACAAGGAAGTGGATTATATCTTTCTAAAATTAAAACAGTTATTTCCTGGGTTTTTTGGCCATGAATGACAATTGTCTATTGTCATACCACAAGCAACAACCACTGAAACAATGCTTTAGTTTTTTTGTGTGTGTGTGTGTGTGTTTCTCCAGAATGCAGTGCTTTGCTTAGCTGACTGAGCGCACGGTGGTGGTGGTAGTGACCGTGCTGGACCCACCTGAAAAAGAATATGTATATATACAATATATGTTCATAATTTGCTCTAAAGAACCTCAAGAATTTAAATAATATATCTACAATAACAGGAAGTGATTATTACCTGTGCCAGGAGTCCTATGGAGGGAAATAAAGAAAATATTATTTATTTAGCTTCATAATGCACAGCTAATCAAGCATCAGATACACTGTATGCTATAGTATTTCTGCTTAAGAATGTGTGTACATGTACACTGTAAGTACCTGGACTCTTCCTTCTCCAGGAGGCTTCTGTAGACGGCGATCTCCTGCTCTAAACGACTCTTGATGTCCAGCAACATTCTGTATTCCTGGCCCTGCTGCTCGATGCTACCACGCACCTGTGCCAACTCTCCCTCTAGCATGTTAATCTGGTTCTGGAAGCCTGCTAGCATAGCGCTGTAGCGAGCTTCTGTCTCGGCTACAGTGTTCTCCAGGGCTCCTTTCTGCATGCCAGAGAAATCAAGGAAAATATAAGTGAGATTGCTTAGTGTTTTAAATGCACTGAAATAGTGGATGTTCTAATTTCTATGGCCACTCCGTTCCTCATACCAGAAGGATTGCTCATTATTGAAGCAAGGTTTTTAAATAACCTTGGACTTTTAGAAGCCACACACCTGACAGAGTATTTCCAAAGTCCTGTTTGGAACGATTTGGCAGGATAGTAACAGTTACACCAAGGTGCTGCAAGTCTGCACCTAAGCTCCAGAAACGTTAGCTGTTTTGTTCACTTTTTTCCACAAAATGTCTCCACATTCCATACTCCCTAGATCATTCTGTTTCTCTGGGATATGAACCCAAGTTGCTCTTGGCAGGCTTCCCCACCAATATGCCTGGTTTTAGTTATCCTCCTCCCACCCATTTCTACATCCTCCCCACTTATTCCCTTTATTATCCTTATTTGACCTCTTATGTAACTTTTTTCATGAATTCTGTAATGATCTCTCCCTGTACATTTCTTCCCCTTTCATTCATTATCCCTGTTTTGAGTCTCACCATGCTTAGTTGCGACTGTAGTTCAATTTCCAATCCTTGCAGGGTTCTTCTCAAGTCTGTGAGCTCTGTCTTGGAGGTTTGAATGGTCTCAGTGTTGATGGCAACCTCCTTGTTTATCGCTGCCGACTTAAACAGAGGAACACACGAGTGTCAAACAGGAAATCTTTTACATTACAATCAATGATCAGAACAAAATGTATTATCCTAAAATACTGACTCACCTTGTCATTGAACCAAGTCTCTTGTTCTCTGCGGTGCTTATCTGTGATAGATTCGTATTGAGAACGGATCTCATCCAAGACCTTGTTCAGATCCTGCTGAGGCGCAGCGTCGACCTCCACGTTCACGTTTCCAGAGAGCTGAGATCTCATAGCTTCCAGTTCCTACAAGCAAAAATTATTTGGGGATCATTCTGGTGTTTTCATTTGCAAAAGTCCTGAGAGCAACTTCAAGAGAGCTGCAACCTAATATGGAGATCTTTTAAGAATGGTGTCTTTTTCAGCAAACAGATTCTTGGCAGAAGGCTGCACTTGGCTTGTTCAACAAAAGTATTCAAATTGCTCTAAAGATGACATCACTTTTTTATGCATTCCATAATTTTTTTCATTCTCATGGTGAAGTGCAGCCTTGTTTGGTGCAGATGTGGTTGGTCATAGCGATGAGAACGTTACTAACCTCCTGATGGTTCTTCTTCAGGTAGGCCAACTCATCCTGCAGACCTTCGATCTGCATCTCCAGGTCAGCCTTGGTCAGGGTGGTCTGGTCAAGCAGACGGCGCAAGTTAGCAATGTCAGCTTCCACGGACTGCCGCATGATCATCTCGTGCTCGAATCTAATCAGTGGAGAAAGAAGGTCAATGCCAATGGCGTTTCTCATCACAGCTTTTAAATATTCAAATATAGTCACTTTAGCATCTTCATGTTATAGGTTAATGGTACAATATGCACAGATTTTTGGGGCACTTACTTTGTTTTGAAGTCATCTGCAGCCAGTTTGGAATTGTCAATTTGCAGTAGGATGTTAGCATTGTTGATGGTGGCATTCTTGATCTGAAATAGGGGCAGATATTGTTAGACTGAGCAGACCTTATAAAAGATTCTAAATATTCCACATTCAATTATATAACCACTAAAGAAGTAATAATTTCATAATAAAGATTTTATCTAAACTTCCAACATTACCTTATCCTTCAAGTCATTGATGGTGGCCCAGTAGGCGCTATAATCTTTTCCAGCAACTGGTCCTTTCTGCTCATAGTACTCACGGATTTTATGCTCCAGCTTAGCATTGGCGGCTTCCAGGGAGCGGACCTTGTCCAGGTAGGAGGCCAGACGATCATTCAGGTTCTGCATTGTGGCCTTCTCATTCATTTGAACGTTGGTGTCAATGTCCAGAGCAGAAGCCAGGTTGAAGCCACCATCTCCAGAGAACCCCAGGCCTCCACCATAACCAGAAGACACATTCCTTGAGATTGCTGAGGAGATCCGTGTACTACCACCGCTACCTCCGTGGACACTAAAGGATTTAGGTGCTGAGGAGAGCATGCCCATGCGGCGCTGGGAGACCATAGAACTTCCGGTGAAGCCTACAGGGCCGCTGGAATAGACAGTACGCTGGTATGAACTCATGATTACTGATGGACGGCTTTAGAGTCGAGCTGAAGAAGGAATGGCAGAGAGGATGAAGCTACCCTGAACTGGATTCTCCTGGAGTGATCTGTTCCATCTAACTCGGTCCTTTCATATAGCCTCAGCCCTGGGGCGTGTCCTGCAATGTGTGTGTGTGTGTGTGTGTGTGTGTGTGTGTGTGTGTGTGTGTGTGTGTACCAAGGAGAGGGAGGGGAAACATCAACCACCACAGTGAGGAAACAACTTTGGAATGTGTGTGTTTGTGTGTGTGTGTGTGTGTGTGTGTGTGTGTGTGTGTGTGTATGTGTGTGTGTTTGCCCATGTCCTCGAAAGTTGGTAATACAGTAAAGGAAGTGCAATGTGAGAACCAGCAGGTTTATGCTGCACTAAAAGAAATAAAACTTTTGTGGGTGTGGAATTTTTTTAATACTTGCCTGCTTTCCTTCCTTAATATCAACCAGAGTTTGAGCTCAGTGTGTGTTTCATTGTGTTACCACATACTCCTGTATCTTCTCATATTCGAAACATATGCAAAAGTTTTGTTTTAATTATGGTCATGACTAACCAATGCCTCTATATCTGTTACTGTAAAGCAATAGAATTCTGCCAAATTCATAGTGTTACTTTTATCTGCTTTTGTATAAAACATTAATCACTGAAGCATTTACATGCACATGAAGAATTCTATTCCATAAATGCACCCTTTTTTTACAACTGATATACTATCAGCTGAGTAACAATAGTGTCCTACATTAACATATCCACTGCTGGTCCAAAGTCCTACCTGCTGATCTTACTCTTTATACCTAATCTCTAAATTATCAACAATTGCCCAACATGAGCTGTTCCTGTCTGACAGTGTTACCAAAAATCAGCTCATAATTATAACCTCTTTTAAAACACTAACAACACAAGCATTCATAATAAAGTTGTTTCGCATTTTTCTTCTAGAACATATAAATTTATGCAATTTTTTAGTGATGTCCCGCATTAGGTATTCAGGGTTGAGGTCAGGATTCTGTGCAGAAGTTCTTCCACACCAAAGTTTGCATCACGTGTCTTCATGGAGATCTACAGTACATAGGAAAAATGTTGTGCAGGGATAGGTTTGAGCTTCTTAGTTCCAGTGAAATTAAATGTTAATTCGACAGCATACAAAGACTGCTGACTCTGCAGATCAGGTATGCCATTGAGCCGCCTTTCCTGCAGCACAATGAGTTAAAAAATACCTGTCAGGTTTATTGGACACTTATAGATTGCAATTTGCTGGTTAAAATAACCTCCATTCTTCTGTTCTACTAGATTTTGGAGTGTGCTTGTGGAGATTTGCATGAGATTCACTCAGCCACAGGGGTGTTTGTTAAGTCAGGTACTGATGTAGGTGAGGTGAGGAGACCTTGGTTGCAATCAGAGTTCACATTGACAGTAAATGTGAATGTGCACAATTACAATTCTGTAATGGATGCCACCCCAAAAATATTTTTTTTATCGTTTTAGCCATAAATCATCCTCCCACACACTTTTAACACACACAAAACATGTTCAAGAATACATTAATTACCATTATTTCCGGACTATTAAACGCACCCAAATATAAGCCGCACCCACTGAATTTGACAAAGATTTTTATTTTGAACATAAATAAGCCGCACCTGTCTACATTGAAACTAATGAACTTTACACAGGCTTTAATGAAAGACAGTGTCTGTTACACGGCTTGTATCTAAACAGTAGCCTACCAAGAAAGTCATTGTTCACTGTCTTCCTCATTCCTTTCACAACTATTTCTCTCGGGAGTTTATTTTTTGGCATCGTCGTGCGTTTAAAAATCACCATTGGTGAAGATTTTCTCCCGATGCCGTGCAGCTCAGAACACAGGTGAAGTGTGTTTTCATGCCCGGTTGTTTTCAGCATGACGAATGATTCGCATTTCCTGTAGACAGTCCGAATGAGCGGCAGGTCAAACGTCAGAGGAACATCATCCATATTTATGATGTGGTGCGGGCCGATTCAGTGGGAGCGCATCTGATTTAATATAAAGAATTTCATTGGTTCACCTGAACCCATCCTGCAATTTCATTGGTCTAATGCTATGGGGCTCAGTTTTTTGGCTTGAAGTTTGTGAAACCGTGAAAAACCCAGGAAAAATCCATAAATTAGCCGCTTCAGTGTTTAAGGGTGGGAAAAAAGTAGCAGCTTATAGTCCGGAAAATACGGTATATAAATTTCATTATTTTAACATAAAACTCCATAAAAACAATTATAAATTTTTGGTCTATGGTGCAATGCTTTCGGGAAAATCGGCTAAACAAATTAGTTATGTGGCAAATGCAATTTGGGGGCGTGAGATTCGAATCGTGGTAAAGCGGGGGATTACTGTATTTATATAAAAGTTTGTGTCTTCAACTTTGTGCTGTTTAGGGAAGAACAAAATATGGATAGAAAAAAAGTCAGGTGTCCTGACACTTTTGTCTACATAAAAGCAGTATTGACTGTGCAAAAAATAAACACTCTTACAGTGTTTATTTTAAAACCTGTCGGTTTTGTAAGAGACCATCTCTTTTTGTGTCTTAAGTTTTTTTTTTTCTTCTCTCTGTCTATTGTTCACTAGTGAGGTATCTGGCGAGATACAAAGTTCCAGATGTGCCTGGGAGAAATGTGTGTGTGTGTGTGTGTGTGTGTGTGAAGGGTAGAAAAAAGGTTGGCTATAGTTCAGAGATGATCTCACATCCCCTCAAAATGTTGGTTAGAGATACACAACGCCAGTCTTGCTATACGGAGTCCACCACTCCCTACAACCGAAACAGGACACACTCAGATACAGTAGAGCAGATCACAAAAAAAGTGTTGCACAGTCTTCAACTTCAGCTCAAGAAAAATTGCATAGAAAACAATAAAAGTACGTTCCTATTCTGCAGTGTACATTCTGTACTCATTTTTTGAATGGGAAGTAAATAAGGTTAAAGAATGAATACATGGAGTACTAAACGTTCACAAAAGTTGTCCCCAAACAAAAAACACCTTATAGTATATTAGAGGACTTGTCCCTAAAACCTAATTGAGCTCCGATTCTGTCTTTTGTCTGTGAAGCTTTAGTGAGTTAAGCTGGCTAAGACTCATGAGAGCTATGATTCATTGTATAAACGGCACTCCACCCTTCGGTGCTTTCTCCCCCGTGTGTCGAGGTGTGCTCAGCTCTGGGTGACAGCTCCGATAAGAATTACTCATGGTTCAACTGTGGTCTGTTTGAAAAGTCTGTTGAAAGAGAGCTTTCGCATGCTCTCGGGAATGGGCCTGCACAAGCATGGAAACACATAGTTGTTATAGCAGCAGTTGATTACAATAAGAAGTCACACTGACCACACCTTGGAGCCTCAAAGCCTATAAACCTTGGCTTTGCCTTGAAATATGTAACTAAATTTACCACTAGTTTCATTGTGCAAAGATAAAAAAAGAAGCATGGTAAAAACAGAATCTTCAGGTTAAATATCTCCCACAAAACCCACTGCTGCTATTGTTCTAAAGTCTTTAACTGGACTTGAATAAAAATACAAATGCATTCCAAAGAGTGACAGTAACCTTTTTATCCATATTGTGCAAAAGTAATGTTCATCTGCACGACAGAGATGCTTTATCTTTCCACTTACAGAGCGCGGATATTTTCAGGTTCACCCGAGCTGTAAAATCATAGCTACACTTTATAAACCAAACTATTGGGACACCGGCTTTTCCACCCATATGTGTTTTTTCTGCAAACACAGTTGGACACACACAAGTGTATCGGATGTCTTTGGATGCATTAGCATGAAATTTTCCTTTCACTTGAACTGGGAGACCCAAACCTGTGCACAAAGTCGGCTCCATGAAGAAATGCGTTAATTAAATGTAATGAATTTTTATTTCTAGAGCGCTTTTAACATGGTCTCAAGGCAGCTTTATGGAGATAAAGCAGTTATAAAAGAGTGTATAAGTTTAGTGCCTATAAATGAGTTCCTTCTCATTTTAAGTTTATCTCTAATGAGTGAGCCAGTGGAAATTGTGGCAAGGAAAAACTTCCTGAGATATCATGAGGTAAAAACTTTGAGAGGAACCATGTTCAAAAAGCACATTTCAGTCTTATGGTCAGAGGTTCTCAAACTTTTGTCTATATGTCTTTTGTCTAAGTGTATATTTATTCTGATGTATTTGTACTCTGTTTTCATGCTACACTCTTTTACCTTCAGCATTTGCTTTCTGTGCAAACCTTGACTTCATATTTCCATAGTAACTAAACAAGAGTCACAACTAAATGACCGTTTCCATATTGTTTTACATGAGCTCTATTGTTCATGGCAGGATGTCTGAGATTCCAGTTTTTAAGCCAATGTCTTAACCTGTATCGAACTGTGGAAGCTGGCGCCTAGCCACAAATTAGTTTTCCCATGTCGTAAGACGTCTGCTGACTTTCGATCATGTCATGGCAAAAAAACACACACACACACACACACACACACACACACACACACAGACACACACACACAGACACTCAGGTATGGGTGTGTGTAAATCTGGAGATAAAATGAAGGGCGACATTGTTCCCAGGCTGGCAAGGTTCCTTTTGTGCACTAGCACGGTGTCAAATTTTCCAATATAGCGAGAGTGTTTAAAACCTGTTAAATGCCACTGTGACAAATGTGGAAATTCTACATAACACTGCAAAAAAGCTTTAATTTCTATCCTGGGGTACTTGCTGATACATTTCCATACACACCTTCAGCCAGTCTTTGCTCCAAATCCTGTATAGAGTTGCCATGTTATATGAAATGACATCTTCAAAATGACAAGAACTTGCCTGTCGAAAGTATTGCCCCTATTCAATGTACCAAATTCTCAAGTAACTGGTGACAGAAAATGACAAATGATTCATCTGTTGATTTATTGCTGAGCTGTTTTATAGACCAACACTGCTCATGCAATTTTCTTCCCGTGGAGAAATTTGAGCTCTTTCATGCCGTATGCAATAAAAAGAAAAAACATTGGTTAAAAAAACAATGAGATGATGATGTTTAAAAATGAATAACACCTGGATTATTCGTCCCCAACCAACGGTGCCATGAGGCTTAGGCAGTCTGAATTCCTTATTCTTAGCTCGTGTTTTTGCTTGCCTTTGTCTAGGACCGGGAAAAACAGAGCATTGTGTAGTATACACCCTTTGTGCCATTTTATTTATCCACACTGAGTGGTGTAATAAATACCAGGTGGTCATAAAAAATGTGCAAACGTTGCACTGTGTAATTTATAGGAAGTCCGTAAACAGTAGTTCAGATTTTGCTGTGAGGAAAATATCAGTTTTCATCTGAAATGTATTATTCTTATTATTATTTATAAATTCGCATTACGATTATTTATTATTTTAAAACATTTATATTTTGACTTTCAGTAATTGAGTTTTGTGCACTTATTAGACAGCTGTATGCAAAATTTTGTGCACCCATACCTGATTGTTCATGCACAGTTAATTGATATTTGATTAAACTAAATAGAAAAAAGGAAGAAAATGCCACATACTTGGAGTTGAAAATATTTAGAACTTTTTGATATCATTTGTTAGGCTTTAATTGACTAATTAAAATTTATTAGGCACTATGATTATCAATTCCAGAGTGAGATCAAATTTCTGCAAACCTTGTGCTTAATCAAGAACCATGTGCTTTTCCAAGTAAATCACTGAGGATAAAAAAAATTAAGCTAGAAATGGAGGTACCTACACAACAGAGGAAAAGATATCAAACTGATTCTGGCTCACAGTTTTCATTGTCCAAAATAACATCATTGAGAAAGTATAGAAGACCAAAACACTGGTGCATCTGCATGGGAGAGTCTCTACAAGAAAAAACTTATCACATTACTTTATATTACACATTTGAAATACTTTACAAAGCTGCAATAAGAATATCTAGATAAGCCTGAGGAAAGATTTATCACATAACCACAATCATCAAGTTTGCTTCTAAAGACAGGAGAGTGGCGAGGTGAGAATTTGATTGAAAAAAAGAACATCTTGACTATTTCAGGTTTAGGTTGTGGGAATACCAAATGGCACAGGAGCAGATTTTACAGGTAGGCAGAAGAATTTAATATGAATAAGAATGTGACAGACATTCAAGACATTGGCTTAAAACCAATAAATCCACCATGATCTAGTTTGAATAGCCCTGACAGTCTCCACTGAAACACCGCTGAAAATCTGTGGGTAGATCATTTTCGTTTGCTGAATATACATTTATAATCGTATGCAATTAGCAAGGCAGTGTAGGGGGTTGCATTGTTCTCCTGAATGCTTGTCATGGTTTCCTCCAGGTTCTCCAGTTTCCTCTGACCTTGCCAAATCTTGCATGAGGGTGAACTGGATACACTAAATTGCCTCTGATTATGCCCGTGTGTAATCATGGTGCTCTTTGATGGACTTTGGTGGTCCTGGGATAGGCTCACTCTGATCCTGATCAGCCATTTTAAGTGAGATTTTGTTGTTTTTTTATTTGATTTTTCACTTCAGCCACTTTAGTGCAAGCATTTAAGCCTAAACATCATTTTACAGTATAAATGTTCAATGCAAATCACTCAACACTCTTAAAGCTTGAAAAAAAAAAGTTCCAGTTCAACCTTCTAGTTTACTCAGAGGCCGTGGGAAACCCACAGAGAGTAAATTGCTTGAAACTGAAATACAATCCACATTATGTATTCTTTGCATCCCACCACATAAAGTGAAAAGTAAGGCATGATAGCAACCACTTTTGGACCTGGGTGGTGCTTGTTTTTGCTTTCTAATGCCTGAAAGCTGAGCTTTGTGTAATATACACCCATAATCCTCTCTCGTCTTTCACAGTTTTTATTGTAAGGAAAGACAGGTTAGTGTTTTTTAATAAAATGACTACCTAGAAACAATTGGAGGAAAAAAGAGAAAAGAACAAACAAAACTTTCAATTCAACCAACCAAAGTAAACAATGGAGGAAAAATATATACTGTATGTATACATACTGTACATACGATAGATAGATAGATAGATAGATAGATAGATAGATAGATAGATAGATAGATAGATAGATAGATAGATAGATAGATAGATAGATAGATGTCACTGAGGCAGTGTGTGCCAAGTTACCAGGACCTACTTGTATTGACTCATGGGCACAAACACGAATCCAAATATTAGTTCAAACAACTTTTGTCTTTTGCCTAAAGGGTGATACAGTTCAACTTGATGTTGTCTGTCAAGAACTTGTCATATTTACTACACAAAATGTTCTCAGGAGTGTAAAGTAACAAACTACATGCTCTTGTGTTACAGTTCATAAGTACATTTTTCACTATTCTTTTTTTTTTTTTTTTTAATAATCAATTCACAAAAATCATATAAGTAATCAGATAAAAAAATCAGTGTGAGCATGTGCACCAACACCTGCAGCATTAGTCAGATATTCGAGATCTGAATTGCTTCCGTGGATACACAAGCAATAAGATAACGAGCTGCCATAGAAATTTTGACATTTTACAATTTAACATCCAACCTGTATAAGCTAAGTAAGTGACTAGCTAGCTACAGCTAATTACAAAAGATACCAAGCTGCAGTTTCCACTATTCATGATGTCATTTAGAAAAAGCAGTAGAAGTAGAAGTGAAAGGCAATTTATGGAGGACAAAAAAAAACATTAAAAAAAAACTGTTTATATACTGGCCAGAATGACCAAAGGAGGAAGGTTAAGATGACACACGATAGGTGGTGCCATTTAACGATGCAGCATTTCCTATGCAATTCTGCATGGAAGAGGCATCAGAGGGAAAACTTACTTCATTACTTTGTACTTTATACATTACAAATGTATACAAAAATACAATATTTAAGCCAGAGAAACACTTAGTTATTAGATCAGAATTTGATCAAAAAGAACATCCTCTCTTAAGATGTGATTGCTATGGAAAGGCTATGGGAGCTATGGGGGAGACTATGGAAGCTGTGGGAAGGCTATGGGAGATATGGGGGAGACTATGGAAGCTGTGGGAAGGCTATGGGAGATATGGGGGAGACTATGGGACCTGTGGGAAGGCAATGGGAGCTATGGGGGAGACTATGGGAGCTATGGAAAGGCTAATGGAGCTATGGGGGTGACTATGGGAGCTATGGGAAGGCTATGGGAGCTATAAGGGAGACTATGGAAGCGGTGGGAAGGCTATGGAAGATAAGGGGGAGACTATGGGAGCTATTGGAAGGCTATGGGAGCTATGGGGGAGACTATGGGAGCTGTGGGAAGGCTATGGGAGATATTGTAAAGGCAATGGAAGCTACTGCAAAGGCTATGGGAGCTATGAGAGCTATGGGAAGGATGTGGGAGCTATGGGAAGGCTATAGGAGCTATGAGAGCTATGGGAATGATGTGGGAGCTATGGGAAGGCTATGGGAGCTATGAGAGCTATGGGAAGGATGTGGGAGCTATGGGAAGGCTTTGGGAGCTATGGAAAGGCTATGGGAGCTATTGGAAAGCAATGAGAGCTTTGGGGAAGGCTTTAAAAGCTAAGAAAAGTCTTTGATTACACAGCAAACAAGTGTGATTGTCATGTATTAGTATGATGTGTAGAGCAAAACAGAAAAGCAACTGTTCATCAGGCCATCAGGGCACCATGTAATTTGATCAAAAGAGTCAAGTGCATAAAGACGGACATTATAGTAGAGTAGAAAGGAATAAAGCCTTCATTACAAAGACAAACGCATGTTTGAGAATTCAGTAGTTAAAAAACCATAAGCGCTGGTTTGTGCATGTGGAAAAAAGATGAGTCATTCTCGAGGAGTGGATGGCTGCATGTGTGGTGTAACACAGAGAGAGAATGGTACATGCCTGAATGCTTGACACCTACATTGAGGGTCTACAGTGGCTCTGGTGTGCTTCATGTCTGGAGATGAACAAAGAAGAGCTAATATCATTAATCAATACTATACAGTAATCCAGCATACAGTTAGTGGATTCAATTTGTTCAAATGTCCTCAAGGTCATAATTTTCCCATGCTTTTTTGTAGGGAAACAATCATTTTGCATGTATTTATGATATAGATTAGTTATATTTGCAATAAATAATCGTCTTTTTTCTCCTATCTCATTTTTTTAGAATGGTTCTGCACTTTAAGGACACAGTCTGCATTTATACTTTATGTGATAAAGTTTTAGATTAAATTCTGTTCATTTGATCTTAGAATTTAATCTGTCATTAAATATAAATATGGCTATAAATGTACAGTATAAGGTAATAGAATATAATGTGCACTTCTCTCACGCTTTCTTACAAAAAGATGAATCATTTGAAATCACGGCTAGTCAGACGCAGTGATGCAGAGTCCTCGAATTAGGAAATTACTAGGGCAAGTTCAAACAGTTTTTTGATAGAAGGAAAACGTTATTCATTGTCGAGTTACTGACTGAAATGATCTACATAATTTCGAAACGACAGGGTAGAGGACTGTTTACACAGCATAACCTAGTGGCAAAACTACACACACACACACACACACACACACACACACACACACACACACACAATCTACTCCACCCATTGCAACACACCCAGTATTTCTCGAGTATTTCTCAAGATAAGTCTTTCATTAGTGTGTACAGACTGTGTGTGTGTGTGTGTGTGTGTGTGTGTGTGTGTGTGTGTGATAGAGATTACAGAAATGACAGGCCACTTATACAGTGATTGAAGTGTGAAGGCTTTAGGCTAACGATTTCAAGCTAGTCATTTTGAACTTGGAACCGATTTAAATAAACAATAAGTGCTCTATGATTTACTTCCCTAATGATCATCACATATAATTAAACATCTTGATATTTACAACAGGGCCATGTCATAGTTCTGTTAAAGAGGAATCACAGCTGGAAGAAAATGTCCTCTACACTTGTGAGGTCATTTAAAAACAGTGGTCATTTTTACAGCAAGACATTTGAAACTACAGTCACATTATACGGTTGTTATTTAAGACTAGAACATGACATTAAAAATAAAATCTGTATATATTAAATATTGAATTTTTTTATACCTTTTAATCATTCTAGCTAGGACCTTTTTAGAGTTGGTGACATCTTGATGTTAAAATATTTATAGTAACCAGAAGTGATTCCTGTGTAATAAGTCAGAGATCGGGTGCAAAAGCAGATCTTTTTCAAGAACATGCAAATATTCATAACAAAGGAACTCTTTAATACTGAGCAAAAACCAGAGAAAAAAACAACACCCACAGACCCAAACGTGTGCCCAACTGTAAGGTGCAGGGTTAGACTGAATTAAAAGTGCTGATCAATTGTGAATTGGAATCAGGTGGAAGTGATTACTGACATGTGATGTGCATGGGGCTTATGGGTAATGTAGTCCTTTAGCTTTAGGCATAATACCTTCAGTGGTATAGGTTTAAAACTCTGACAACAGCTTTTGGAATCAAATCTTCGATATGTTCAACCTATAAATAGTATTAAAAAAAAACATTGTCTCTATATAATTATGTATTTATTTGAAGTTTATTTGAAAGTATATTATTTCATCAAGCATTATTTATTTTATTTTATTTTTTACGTCTGATGGATTTTTCCAGGTTACGTTAAACATCATTATAAATTATACAGTTATTAATGCATAATGCATACACCGTGCCATAATACCACACCCAGGCTGAAGATTTGTGCTTCAGGTGATATGACAGTGATACATAAACACTGCATAAATGTGTAATGTAAACCTCTCAAGGTGTCTTTCTAATGAAGTTTTAGGGAGTTTTTCCTTTCCACAGTTGCCACTGACTCGCTAATTAGGGATAAACCTACAATTATAAGAAACACTAAACTTATACACTCTTTAATACAGCTTTATACCACCTTTATCTCTGTAAAGCTGTTTTGGGACAATGTTCATTGTTAAAAGCTCTTTACAAATTAAACCGAATTGAATTGAAGTCTATTAGTCACTAGTGTATCTGTGTTATGAGCCTGTCTCAGTAGGTCTTATCACAAGCACATATTTGAATCTAAAATATTTGGGTTTGGCAAAAAGAAAAACCTTGCAGATTTGGAATGTTACACCCCCCTGTGCAAACACAGAACAATTTAAACCAGATCAGACCGTGTTGTGTTTATGCTTTATGGGCGAATATCTAGAGGAGGGGCAGTTAGGGAGAGAGAAGTGCAGGAGGTATAGAGAAATACAAATAAGTGCAATCTCCAGCTTTATAATCCATCTTGAATTTTTTGGATGGAGACTGGGTGGAGACTGTAGTAGTCTTCATTAGGAGCAGGTATAGAAGAAGATGTTTTTTTATTTATTTTGGACTCATTGGAATTGGGAACATAACTACTTTTGAACCATTATTGATAGAAAATCTAGAGCTCTAGCAATGGCTGTAGCACAGTCCTGTAATGAAGACCTTTCATGATAATGCGTAGCGTCGGACGATACGCCTCCTATTAGCCTCTGCACCTCACCATGTCGTGTGTTTGTTTGCGCACCTGTATATATAACCTCACCTTTTAGAGAAGTCTTTGTTTCACATTTGTCTTTCCATGATTGTTATTATTGTCCACAGTCCACAGTCTATGCCAATCCACTAGGAGAAATAGGTTCTGAGAGAGAAGGGTTTAATTCAGAGATATATATATATATATATATATATATATATATATATTACACATTTCAGCAACCACCTTTCTTCTCAAGGGTCAATACTATAGAAATGAAACTTGTACATATTTTAGAGTAGTCAATGTGCAGCTTGTATAGCAGTACAAATTTACTGTCCTCTAAAAATAAATTAACATACAGCCATTATTCTCCAAATAGCTGGCAACAAAAGTAATTACACCCTAAGTGATAACAGTTGTACATCTCTTAACTATGCAAAATCACATGTCCTATTCATTATGTTCATGTTTTTGTCTGCTTGACAGGACCATTTGCTTTTGACAAAGATGGCCGAGGCTATAAGAAGATCAGAAACACCCTGAAACCGAGTTACAGTACAGTGGCCAGGGCCATACAGAGGTTTTCCAAGACGGGTTTTACTCGGAACAGACCTCACTTGGGTCCATCAAAGAGTCCTTGTTCTGTGCGTCAGGAGCAGAAGCTGTCTTCAAAAAACTGACGCAAGAGTGCTGAAGCGTTGCTTTAGAGGTTGCAGAATGGGAAGGTTTGCTTGTCAGACTGTATGCCACACACTGCAGCAAGTCGGTTTGCAGGCCGTCGTCCCAGAAGGAAACCTCTTCTGAAGCTGGCTCACAATAAGCCTGCAAACAGTTTGCTAAAGAAAACCTGTCCACAAGCATGAATTACTGGAACCTGTGGTCTGATCAGACTAAGATAAACTTGGCTCAGATGGTGTCTAGAATGTATAGCTGTATGTTGAGTTATTTTGAGAGGACAGTAAATCTGTACTGCTATACAAGCTGCACTACTCTAGAACATATCCAAGTTAAATTTTTATAATATTGTCCCTTAAGATATAGTAAAAATGTTGCTGAAATGTAACACGATGCTTTTTATAAGAACATTATCTATTTGGCATGACCCTGTATTGTATGATGTAAGAAACCCACATTAGTCAAACATTAGTCTTTCAGGATGCCCAATAGCTGAATAAAGCATGTCGTACCTCTAAAGTGAGAGGTGGGAGAGTTAAGTGGTTGAGGCTCTGGGTTA
This sequence comes from Silurus meridionalis, assembly GCF_014805685.1. Classification (NCBI taxonomy): domain Eukaryota; kingdom Metazoa; phylum Chordata; class Actinopteri; order Siluriformes; family Siluridae; genus Silurus; species Silurus meridionalis. Next base: position 25,730,703 of record NC_060892.1, read on the forward strand.
CTGATGGGAAGGGCGGAGGTTCAAGCTCCAGTATCGCCAAGCTGCCACCCTTGGGCCTCTTGAGCAAGGCCCTTAACCCTCTGTGCTCAAGGGGTGCTTTAACAGCTTTCTAACATCACTTGAATATTTAGAGAGATAGCAATTTCCCTGTGGGATCAATCGAGTATTCCACAAAAATAAAAATGAAATAAAAAATGCAACTACAGCTGTCTTAGAAAGCAAAAATGTTACATTCCATACCCCATATGACATTATCTGCTCTTCTGTGAAAGCCCATTGTCACTAAAACATGTCCCCGTTAACAGGTTGGATGAGTCTTTTTCTAAAAGTTTCTTATCTGAAAATCCACATGCTCAACATTTCATCTAGACGAAATGACAAAGAAAAGCGTTTTTTGACTGGTGACCCTAAATGAGTAAACGTTTATGATAATGGGCACAGATGCTATTTGTGATATTATCACGTCACTGATGGCATGAAAATGCAGGTGTCTAACCTGAAAAGATGTTCTCCTGCCATAAAAGGAGAAGTAGGGGTATGCACCTGTCTTTTCTCATGCACGAAACCCATACCAGGTATTTAAACGCAGTATGCAAGCAGACGCTTTCTAGATACATTTATTCTTTACTAGAGAACTCTCTCCGAACAGCAACATGGCTTTTTCAGTTCAAAACTCCAGCACCAAAGCCTTCAGTGTGTATGGAGGGACCGGGGGCCAAGGAACATATATCTCACCTTTTAAGCCTCGTTTGTTTTGTGGAACTCAGCCACCTTATAATCCTTTCGATGACCAGATTTTTTACATCTCAGGCAACGAAAAATCCATCATGAAGAACCTAAATGATCGCCTGGCATCCTTTCTACAGAAGGTGCACTCACTGCAGAGTAAAAATGCTGAACTGGAGAAGAAGATTATGGAGTGGTGTACAAGCCAGACTGTGGTGTCCCATGATTACTCAGGATATTTGGCTACCATTAAAAGCCTACAAGACCAGGTGAGATGAAAAAACCACGATAAATATAACCCAGAATGCCAGAATTGATAATTTTATTAATATTACCTAATCTCATTGCCATAATCGCTGATCATTGAAAAAAAAATATATTATTCAGGAATGGCTTCTGTATTATACTCCCATACACTCATATTGCAATAACAGATTCTTGTTCTTGTTCTTATTCCACATGGCTTCTTGATCAGGTTGTAACTTCATGTCTTTTGTTTGCACTTGAACATCTCGAGTCATACGAATCGATGAAAAGGCAATAGTTGGAGCTTCAAAGCTGATTCTGAGTGATATAAATAGATAAATAATTAGTTATTCATTTAAAACATTCTACCAATGTAAGTGACGCAAGAGTAGGCATCTAGCGTATCTTATCTGCATAAGGGCAGAAGATAAGAGCCAGTGAGGCTGCATATTTTGTTTTCAATCACAGCACATAACTAGATGGATCAAAGTGAAATTCATTCTTCACATATCCCAGTGAGGTTAGGAAGCTGGGGTCAGAGTACAGACTCAGCCATGATACAGCACCCCTGGAGCACAGGGGGTTAAAGACCCAAGAGTGGCAGCTTGGGATATCCTGGGGCTTGAATCCCCGACCTTCCGAACAATAACCCAGAGCCTTATCTACTTAGCTACGACCTCCCTGTTTTCTCCATAACCTACTCTAATATGGAAATATTCAGTATTACCGTCATCACTGTGACAATGGCTATAGCATAAGCCCAAATCCTTTCTTCCATAGATTCAGCAGATCACCAAGTCCAATTGTGCGTCTGAAATCTGTATTAAAAACACCACTTTGGCGGCAAATGATATCAGAAACAAGTAAGTAAACAATAATATGGATAATACGCACAAATTTTATTCCTCTATTAATTCTTCGACCTCACTTTAGGTACGAGTTTGAGCAATACATCCGTATGTCTGTAGAGAAGGACTCTGCTCACAGCAGGAAGATAATGGATGAGATCACCCTGGCTCGCTCAGTTCTCGAACAGGAGTATGAAAGTATGAGGGAAGAGCGGATCAAACTTGAGATGAGCCATGAAGAGGTACAATTGTTTGCCTGAATGACTGATCGTTTTTAAGTATTCCAGCAGTTCTTTATGTGAAGAAGGTTTATCATAAAACGAAGGAGGCGTAAGTTCGCTGTATTTAAGTGACACTTTTTCCTGTTAGAGGAAATATAATTCACAGGTGTTTCAAGGCTTTGTGGAAGCACTAAGTGATATTTTTCATTTCTAGCTCTTTACTCTATCTTCCTTGAAATTTCTCACAAACTCCACACAGACACGACCTGGAATGTGCAATGCAATGCAACATGCTTGTTTTAATTTGCTTTGACTAAATGTAATAAAGGTCAATATCCTTAGTGAAATTGAATTCACATTTATGAAGATATCTGGCCATATTCCAGATGACTTTGGTCAGTCATGTAGCCTCTGAACAACACGACTTGGTTCAAATATAGACTTGTCTTGGTACTACTTTTGGCATTCAGCTGAACAAACTTAACAAAAACACTGAGGTCTCTCCATGGGAAACATTGTACGACTAACGTAGTGTTTATTTTCCCCTTTTCTCTCCTCGCTCATTCGTTTTCTCTCATGTATAACCATTCAGCTGCGTGCACATCTCTTGGTTGTGCATTTTGAGTCAGGACAATATTACTCTATTACTTTAAACTGACATAAAATTCGTATTAGTCTTCCGCTGGTTTCTGCTTCACAAACAAACAGCCTTGTTTTGCAAACGACAGTTTACCATGACCGTGCTTACCATGGTTACCATGGTTACTATGGTACAACTGTAATATTTATGCTATAACAGTAGTAAAAACCATGGAAATATCACACTGAAGAGTAACAAACACGACTAAAACCATGGGCAATCCTGTAGTAGACACAAGTTTTGGCAGTATTAAATATAATCATTGTGAGCAAACACAATTACGATATGGTAAAAAAAAATGATGGTTCAGAGTTTAATAGCTATTAAAAACCATACTGCATAGAATCTACAGAGCAATACATGTGCATATGGTAAGTGGGTGAAAGGGATTGAAAGGAGGGAAAGCTGGATGGAATCTGGCTAGACAAGCATTCTTCCTCCTCATTTGAGTCTTCATTCTGCCCCCTACTGGCAGAAAACAAAAAAGAATATGGGTGCGGTTCATATTAGGGATTTGCATCTCCATAGCTGAGGCCACTGTCATTCACATCTCAATGCATAGCCAAGGATAGTTTACATTAACGATAGATATGATGCAGGTACCAAATGCGATGCGGTGCGATCCGATTTCGAATCGATTCAACATAATGCGATTGAATGCAATGCGATGCAATGGAAAAAACATGATGCTCTGCAATTCAATATAGTACAAACAGTTCACTTTAATTTCATTGGTTCAGACAGACAGCAAATCTTTCATTTAGTGCCTTCTGACTTCTAACACATGACCCTTTCACAAAGAAGCCTATGTAGTGCAAAAGAAAAGAAAAAAGTTTAAATACTGCAAGACGTTTTTTTCCTGTCTCCAGAAAGATGCAGCTCTACCTCTGCCATGTTAATCTATATACTATATGACTCTCAGGACATGCCTCAGTCTCCGTAGTGTTGTGATACATCATATTCAGACGTATCACCGATGCATATATGTTAAAGATTATGCACCCAATATAAATAGCGACTTGTATCTAACGCACACATTTTTTAATCGATACATCACATCGTTTTTTCTGATGTATCGATGCAAATCAGTAAATCTTACAATTCCGTGTCCAAACACATATGATATAAAGTGCGTTTTAAGCCACTAAGGGAGAAAGAATATACCTATATATTCTTATATATATTTATATTATAAATACAATTCTATAATTCTATAATTGAAAACCACATACGTGTGTATCTTCTTTGAAAATTGTTTTTCACTATGTCTTTTAGGAGATAGTTCAGATCCATGAACAGGCTGGAGGCCAAGTGGAAGTTTCTGTAGATGCAGCACCATCTACTGACCTAAGCGAGACTTTGATGAAGATTCGGGAACAATATGAGGCTGCAGCTGACAAGCATCAGAATGACCTAGAGGCATGGTACGAAAGAAAGGTACCAGAATAATAAAATATTCACTTGTGCTAATTAGTTTGGCATTATCAGAAGGTAATTACAACAAGTCCTTTACAAATCTGTGCTTTTATAGATTTCTACAATTGAAAGAAAACGCATGGTAGAGACGGAGGATCTGGAGCACGTCAATACAGAACTCAGACAGTTGAACAGCTATTTCCACAGACTGCAGATTCAACTTGAGACCCAACACAGTATGGTAGGCGCACACCCAAACGTTTTAGTTCTATTTAACCACAGTGTCCAGTGAGGGTTTTAAATATTTATTATACATAATATACATACTGCCAGGTGAGCTCATGTAACCTTTGTTTAAAGCAAACTCTAGTCATTTTCTGTCCAATTCTCTGTAAATAGGATCAGATGTTCTCCCAAAAAAACACTTTTTTCAAGGTTATGGAGTGTCTGACTTCATCTGCAACCCAAAAAATAAGTCATTTCTTGTCCTGCTAATTAAACAGGAGGATCATTTTTCAAGCTTGCAGCAGCGTGTAAAGGCAGGAGCCTTGTCCTGCCAGGTGGCATACTGCAAAAAATTACTCTTTTTCAGCCATAATGTCTGAGTTCTCGGTGTTACGTGATGCATCAAACCCAACCCCATATCCCTGCCAAGCAGTGTGCTGCCCACATGATTCACATACAAATTAGGAGTATATTAAGAGTGTGGAAATAATGCTATCCAGATTTTTTCCCTTCAAGCACCTGGATCAGGGGTGGCACAAGCACTGGAAATAATTGAGGAAAATGAGAGTATTCTACAGCGTATTTAAATCATCATTTAGCATGGTATTTCATTTAAATATCCAGGACTGGTCTTATAGCTCTCGGATTTAGGAGTCTAGTTTTCCTTCAGAAAGAAACAAATCACAGTGAAACATGACAAAAACCCTGAATATGATCTTGCTCAAGAGAAAATCACAGCCATGGATATAAACAAGATGAGACAAATAGGAGTGCTGTGACATGTGAAGCAATATGCAAGTGCTAATTATCAGAAGATCAGGTGTGATTGATCAATGTGACTTAGTCATGTGACATGCAGGGGGTGATAGATAATGTAGACCATGGTCCATATTGAACAAAGTTGAAAGGCATAAAGCAAGTCGTTTCTGATCATAAGCTAAATACCTCACGCTATAATTGCCTTCAGTAGCTTTGTTCAGTGCTAGCACTGTTCTTTTGTGGTCTTGTTTTGTGGCCATTTTTATGCTCAACACTCCGTTTCCCATCAGCCCCTGAACTGAATTAAAGCATGTTTGATCACATACTTGGCTCACATTCACAGCTTATTGTTACTCGTTCATAGATTCATCGTGCACCTTACTTATTGCCTCACTTATTGCATTTCATTGTTACTGTCTTATCTTGTACTTTAATAGAATCTGTCTCTGATCTTCATTTTCCATCAGCCTCTGCACCTCACTGAACTATGTCACATAAAACTTTTCACCATTCACTTAATGTATCTGTGATTCATGAATTATGGACAAACAGTTCGCAGTGTAGTTACGGGCCTTGCTCAAGTCCAAACTCTTTTCACAGCGGATGTCCCTTAAGGAAAGTCTACAGGACACGGCGACTCAATACGAGAAAAGTTAGCGGAGCTCAATAAAATCCTCGCCGAGAAATCTCCCCAGCTCCAGCAGATACGTGAGAACATAACGCAAACCAAACAGGAATACGATGTGTTGTTGGAGGTGCACAACAACCTGGAGACTGAGATCAATGAGTATAGGTTACTGCTGGAGGCAAAGGGCAGGTGATTATCACATTTAAACATTTATGTATATTTGATTTTTTTTATTGGATTGGGTTTGGCCGTTTGTTTGGTAACAGTATCATGGATAATCAGGCAATTAGTCCTTAATGATGTTAATTATATATGAGCTAGTGATGACTCGGCATATACTGTTCACAAGCTATTAAGCTAGTCTTAAATATTTTATTTGTATTTGTTTATTAGTTTGCATATGAATAAATACGCAGGGATCAACCAAATCGAATAAGATCTATAAGGAAAGATATGAATTAAATATAGATTTGTTAATATTTTGTATATTTTACTGTGTGCTGCTGCTTATAGTGGTGGATTCATGTCAAGTATTCATGATACTGTGTTACACAGTGTATTCAATGGTTTGTCCTAACGTTACTCTTTTCGTTTTTCTTTTTCTTTTGTAGCGATGCCAAAGGTGAGTGACATCTTTTCTGTTCTGAATGATTTTAAGCTACATTTGCTAAAATAAATCATTCGCAAAAATCAATATTTTGCCATGTAATCACTTACAACCTCACATTTTTGACTTTCTGTTTATTCAAGGAAGTTATGATTTGGACAAAAACATCTTTTTTAAACACAACTGTACACACATCTGGAGCACATTTTATAATGCATAGCACTGTTATAACCATTTTATATTCATGATTACTTTTGTTGACTAAAATTATGTTTTCAAGTAAAATCAGAGCTCCAGTAGATACTCTGTCCCTCAGCAAATAAACATTTTCATGTTAATCATAATTTTCTGTTTTACAGTCACTCTAAAGAAGATTGCTGTGATAAAGGTGGTGGAAAGCTGCGAGACACTGACACAAAATTAGTGACGATTCACAAACACACATTAATTAAGCCGGTTCTTTTACCCTAACCTAATAAAGGTCTTGTCTGCAGAGCTCAGACCATGGACCGAATGCATACATAAAAAATACTTGAAAGTGGCTCATAACTTAAATCGCTTTGTTAGCCGACTAGCTAAGTCTGTTGGCTAACACATAAGCTAAACTGTATAACAGGATTTCATGATATTCAGTAATGGTCATAGATATTCAGAATCATCATTGCTAGTGTTTGATAGATGGGAAACATGAGGACCTGAGAAACCCATGTGTACTATTACAGACACATCTACTGCCACAGACCTGGAGTCTGCAGACAAGTCATTAGTCCTACTCAACCTTTTAGCTAATATCAAACAAATGCCAACTGGGATCTGCAGATACACAGTGTCTGAAAAAGGAAATCTGTTTAGTCTGTAACCTTTTACTGTCCTTATGGTTCAAGTCTTTGTCACATGTCTCAACATTTTCCCAGAATTGTGCATGGTTTTTCTTTAGGCTAATCAGGGTTATTGTATATTGGTGGTGAGACCTTTACAATCAAGTTGGTGTAATATTTTATTTATGCAGGTCTACAGCCTGTCCAGCATAAATACTCAAAGTGTATTTGGTTAAAAAAAATCCAGGAGACCATCATCTCTTCTCAAAGAGCATGCACACCTAATCATAATGCCTAGATTTAATATCATCGATTTATACTTCTGTTCCTCACACCAATCAAAGACAGATATTGTAATAACATCTGCATATACCAGCATTATGATACTATTACTTCTATTTGTTTTGCTATTTTTTCCTCATATGTATGAACCATACAGTATATTACTATATATAAGACAGTAAAATAATACTTATTAACAAATAAATACACTGTGAACCTTTGAAGTTCAATAAAAAACCATGACACCAAATTAGCTTTGTGCACTGTTTCTTTTGCAAACAAACAGTTTACATTGTTATTAAGCAAATATTCAAAATAAACAAGAACTGCCAGTAAAACCTGGTCATCAACAACCATGAATGCAGCCTCCAGAGACTCGTCCTGCTGACGCTTCTCTGGTATTGCACAAGGATGTGTAAAAAAAAAAACACAAACCAACCATACACATTAACTCTTTGTGGGCATTACTCCCAAATACTGGGCTGCTACGGTCTGCTAATTTTAAATGAAATTTTTTTTAATTGCTTAAGTTGAACAAATAACAATAAAATCCTGAGTCATAGTGACAATGCATGTCATAAGTAACTTTTCAGAATATATGGCTTCCTGTTAGTGAATATTGTTTTGTAATTGCACTGTGAAACACTTGTGGTAGTTCTGCAACATGATTAGGGTTTTTTTTTTATTAGTATTTCTGAATGGAGATGTGGATGTAATGAAATGCAGAAGTCGCCATGTCAATGAGTCCGAAAGTCATTTTTATTTCCTTCTTTCAGTCCAGATCATTTCACACAAAGACATTTGCATGTATTTTGGTTGAAATGAACGCTGTATCATTGTTTTGATCGTAGGCACTCAGAAGTTAAGTCGTTATAGAGGACACCAATTTCCCATCAACCATCTCTTCCACGATGGTCTTCACCATCACAGATTTGCTGCTGCTCGTTTTGCCACTGCAGTAATGAAGAACACAGTTATTAATGAAACATGGTGGGCGCAAGGATAAAAATATTTTGATTGAAAACACTTTGGAACAATTGGAATAATTTACTTCCTGTAATTTGTGTTAGTTTTCTTTATAGAGCACCTGCTCTTACCTGTCAACTTCTCCATCCATCAGCCTCCTGTACTCAGCGATCTCCATCTCAAGCCGGGTTTTAATGTCCAGAAGAATTTTGTACTCCTGAGATTGCCTCTCTGTACTATCTCGGACCTCAGACAGCTGGTGCTCCATTTGTGTTACCTGAGATTGCAATCCGGATAGTTTCATGGAGTAGCGGTTCTCTGTATCTGCAAGAGTTCCCTCCATAGATGCTTTCTAGATGTAGGATGAAAAATGAGAAGGAAATAGAATTGGAAAAGTGATGGAGATTGAGAGTGACATGCTCAAGTGTTCCAGTAGAATACACTATAATTTACCATGCTGAGTTGGGATTGAAGCTCAATCTCCAGGCCTTGCAAAGTGCGTCTGACATCATTGATCTCTGATTTGGATGTTTGTAGAATTTCTGTACTGGTGGTCACCTCCTTATTCAGATTATCAATCTGCAAAGAAGCAGTAGTTGAAGCAGTACAATATTCCTTTCTTTCTTACTTTAGCTTCAAATAAATAAGCTCATGCTGACGCAAGAACACCATGAACACTTGGTATAAAACAAAACAAAAAACATCTAAGTCATTGCTTCACCTTGGTCTGGAACCAGCTCTCTAGTTCACGCTTGTTCTTAAGAGCCACAGCTTCATACTGCTCACGAATCTCAGCCATAACACGGTTCAGATCTTCACCAGGTGCAGCGTCCACCTCCACGTTCACACTACCTGACATTGTGTTACGAATTGCTTCCAGTTCCTAATAGAAAGTGGTTGTGAAAAAAGTAATTCAAGTAAGAAATGCATGTACTCGCCTTTGACAGCATAAAACATCTCTGAGTAAACATCTTTTTGACCAATCATAGGGCTTACCTCCTCATGGTTTTTCTTGAGGTAAATCAACTCATCCTTAAGGCTTTCGATCTGCATCTCCAGGTTTGACCTTGTCAATGTCAGCTCATCTAGAAGGCTCCTGAGCCCAGCGATGTCTGCCTCCACCGATTGACGCATCGCCAACTCATTCTCATACCTGATACACAGAGACTCTCAGAAACTGGTGGAAGATCTACATAAAGAAAGTGTAAATTCCTGAATACATACTTGGTTCTGAAGTCATCTGCAGCCAATTTCGCATTATCAATGTGCAGGTAGAGGCTTCCATTATCTCTGGTAGCCGCCTGGATCTGTAAAAGCAGTAAAAATTTATCACACAATCTATTATCTACTTGCATTTTTTTTCTGTAGGTCAACATGTCTGCAATAACGTATATCAAACGTTCATAGAATTCTATTTATTCCACAATGAAATGATCATAAATGGTACCTTATCTTGCAGATCCTTTATGGTGGCCTCGTAAGCAGAGTAGTCTCTGGCATGAGGGGAGGCTTTGTTTTCCAAAAACTGTCTGATCTTGATTTCCAAGTCACCATTGGCCTTCTCCAAGCTGCGAACCTTTTGCAGGTAAGATGCCAGACGGTCATTCAGGTTCTGCATGGTGGCCTTCTCACTGGTTGTCACAGATCCTGGATCTCCAGCAGCAAGTTCCCCACCGAATCCATACCCACTGCTTACACAACCACCTCCACCTCCACCTCCACCACCTCCAAATCCAAAGCCACTACCAAAACCTAGCCCTGCAGAACCAATACCACTAGCACCACCAAAACCACCACCACCACCACCACCATACATGGAGCTAGAAACGGTGGAGATGCGCACACCACGTCCACCAGAACCACCGTACATGCTGGGGGCACGGCCACTAGACACTGCAAAACCACTAGAGGATCTAATAGAACCAGGGCTCCGAAAGGAGCTTCCACCGAAGGATCCGGATGAGGAGGAAAAGCTCATTATGGCTGCACTGTATAGCGAGGAGTCGCTCTTTCTAGTGAAGGCTGAGAGAGAGGCTGTGGTTGAGGTTTTATATGTTGCCCTGCAGAGAAAAAAAATGCAACTCTCAAATCTCCAGTTATGCAAATAGTATTCATCCGACAATCGGATTCCATTAGAACACCGCAGAGCATGAAAAGACAAGAACAAACAGGACACATTCCTGTCATCACAAGTGTATAAAGCCCTAAGGCATTTATACAAGATGCAAATTTTATTTTGCTATTGCAAAGTTAAAATAGCACAACCCACAAGCTTTGTGCAGAAATACATGCACACATCATACAAATAATAATGCACATGCAAACACTGTACATTCCAATACATAATATTCCTTTATGTATACTTTGTATATCATAATAAATGTTTCACTATGTGCTTTTGAGACTAATGCTTTATTATTCCCAAGACAAGTAAAAGCTGGAGCAGATCAGCATTCATAAGCAGTAAACTAAAACCTCGTTACAAAGTTGGCTGTTATGCCTGGAAATTCAATCTCCTCGAAACAGACCTCTTTTTGTCTTTGTTTTTTTTGTTCACGTTTTCCACTGTGACATTTCGCAGTGTTTTGGCTCACAGTTTCGCCGTATATATCCATTTATTACCAGGCTGCCCAACTGTTTAATCTCTCAAACCTTCCTCTACAAGATGACGGCAATTACTCGTTTCTTTGGCATGTAATTAAACTAAAAAGTTTCCCAAAGTTTTGTGAAAACCTGAGTACAGGATTGTTATGTGCTTTTTTAAACATCCCATTCCACATTTAGTCGCCTATTTGCTGTTCCTCCACTCATCTGGGAAGATGTTCCACAAGATTTTGCGGAGATTTGTTTTTATTCAGACACAAGGATGTTAGTAAAGTCAGGTACCAATGTAGATGATGTGAGGACGCCTGGGTTTCAGTCGGCGTTCACATTCATCCCTATAGGGTTGAGGTCAGGGCTCCACCTCTTAAGATCTACCACTCCAACCCATGTAAAGCATATCTCTTTTAGGAGATAGTAGCATAGTAGTTAAAGTATTGGACTTTGGATCACGAGTTCAAATCCCAGCCACACCAAGTTGCAACTACTGGGCCCCTGAGCAAGGCCCTTAACCCCATAGCTAATCAAAAGTATAAATAAGATAAATGCCATAAATGTAAATGTAGACGAGGTGAGGACTTTGGTGACATTCATCCCAAAGATGTTTGAAAGGTTTGGAGCTCTGTAGCAGCAGATCTTCATGGAGCTGGCTTTGTGCACAGTATTGTAATGCTGGAGCAGGTTTGAGTGTCCTAGTGAAAGTAAAGGAAATATTTCATGCCACTGCATCCAAAGTCACACTTGTGTCCCTCCAACTTTGTGCTACAAATTTAATGAAAAACAACATTCACGTATAGCAGGATGTCAGCTGTCCCAATAATTTTGTCCATATGAATGTACACTCTAACAACTGTGTTGCTTTGCCTGCAATGTGTTCTTGCTGCCTAGAATTAAAATGTGACGATCATCAGATGTGCATGTTCTATCAAGTGTGAAATGAAGAAGTATAAAACTTGGGCTGAGAGCATGTCAGATCGCGTGAGGCTGGAGCCTTGCCTTGAATGGGCATCCTGCCCTTGTGAATTTCCACACATATATTATGTAACAATGTGATCTCCACATGTGAACATGACATAGCCTGCAGCTCCTTTGTCCTTCTTCTACCCCTGCTTGTACACAAAGAATGATCGTTTGAAACTTCAGCACAATTATAACTTTACAAAGGCAATGCTTCTGTAACAGAGGCCATGTAGAAATATGATCAGTTGCATAAAGACTACATAGACAAAAGTATTGGGACACCTGACTTTCCTAGCAGTACATATTACCGTATTGTATAGCACTATGGTTAACATTTACACATCTATGCATACAGGACGTTACAGTCTTGTCCTGACAAATATCGTATACAGTCTAACCGATGGGTGTGTTTGCAGATTTGTGACCCCTGCAGTGAACACTCATTTCACGATATATATGATATATGATTCAAAAGTAATTCATGTGAGTATCTGTTTAGTTGAGAAATATGTACAGCCTTTATTTTAAATTATTTTTTCAGGGCAAAATGTGCTTTCAGGTTTTATTGGGGTCCGTAGTGCCACAATACTCTCTGTTTCTGAGCTTTATAACTAATTCGGCAACTATCTATCAGGTATCATTCAAGGTTTTTTTTAACTCTAGACTGTTTGAAAAGCGTCAGTGTGGCTGGAATATATTTTGTTGTTATGTTTTTGAACAAAAAGCCATTTAAACTGTTCGGTTCTTATTTTCAGTCTGATGGGAAAAAAATTTGCAATCATTGAAAGCGTGTCTGACTTTTCCACCCACTGCACACAATTGCATCAGATGTCTTTAAATGGAGTTGCATAAAATTCTCTCTTCCCTTGAAATAGGCGACCCAAATCTGTCGCAGCATGACAATACCCCTGTGCACAAAGCCAGCTGCATGAAGATATACTTGGAGTGGGTTGGAGTGGAAGATCATGAAGATCTTGAATATCCTGTTCTAGAGCTCATACCTCAACCCTATTGAGATGAATGTGAACGCTGACTAACACTCTTGATGCTGAATGAGCACAAATCTCCACAAGAACACTCCATAATCTATTGGAACATCTTCCCAGATGAGTGGAGGATCTCCAACAGCAAATGTGGAATAGGATGTTTAAAAAAAAATACATCTGGCAATCTAATGTTAAGGTGTTTACAAACTTTTATCTATGTAATGTAAATACTTGGTTTATGAATATGGCACAATTAAATGAATGCCTTTAATTTATTTTGATATGTATTTTATTTGGGCCATGCAGGAGTACTGCGCAGATGAAATGGAGAAGGTTTGGGCTTGGCCTGACCTCATTTAAACCGCCCTATGAATCAAACTGTAAACAGAATGACACTGCGAAAAAGTGTGGTTTTTTAAATCAGCCAGTTCAGACCAGCAATAGTGATAGATTCATGACTCATTGTGTTATTCACTTTTCCTCTTTGCTCTTGCTGATTCTTGTAGGACACAGAATGTGAGGCTTGTGAGTGTCTCGTACAAAATCACATCATTGAAAAAACAAACATGTTTTCCTTCTGGCATATCCAAGTGTGAGAAAAACGGTTTGCTATTAGATCATTTTTCAAACACAAAGATTATATCATGAGTTTTAGGTATGAAGTCCTTAGTTCTGTAATATAACCTTTCCTTTTTTAAAGAAATTCGTTCAACATTCCTATAACGATATATCAGTTAGTAGATTTGGATCTGTTTTGATATAAACTGCCTATTCTTTAATGATCAAATATTTGACATTAGTAAATGTTCCCCAGTATCTTTTTCCGTATTTTTCTTTTTATATGTGCCGAAATAATGTGATCTTATCAAGTCAAGTCAAGTCAAGTTTATTTCTATAGCGGTTTTCACAACAGACATTGTCTCAAAGCAGCTTTACAGAATTTTAAGAGTTAAGGTGAATGGTGTGTATTTATCCCTGATGAGCAGCCATGGTGACTGTGGTGAAGTAAAAACTCCCTTAGATGTTATGAGGAAGAAACCTTCAAAGGAACCAGATTCAAAAGGGGGAACCCATCCTCATTTGGGTGACATCAAGAGTGTGATTATAGTCTTTAAACAATACAGAACACTGGAGAGTGAGAACTAACATGAGCACTGGAGTGTAAGATTATAAGATATGTTCTTTCTACAGTCTTTTACAGTCAGTTGTGGTTATAAAACTTGGAGCTACTGAGCAACTTATGAAATGAAGCAAAACATTTCAGCCCAGACAGCCTTCGTAATAAACGCTGTGAACATCTGATCTCATGATCGGAACTATTAATGTGCCTGGGTGCTGTCCTGCCGGGATCTTGGCTTGTCATCTCCTGCCACCTGCAGGTCTTCAACGTCATGGCAGCGTATAAGACGCTGTTCTGTGATTTGCTATAGGAATATCACCCAACAGGGGTTTGCTCTGGGCTACTGATTGAAAGGGTGGTGGTTCAAGCCCTGCCACTTGTGGGGCCCCTTGTGCTCCAGGGGTGCTGTATCATGGCCAAACCTGCGCTATGAACCCAACTTTCTCACCACTGGGATTTGTAAAGAAATAAATTCACTGTGCTGTAATGTACCGGTGACAAGTGTAAAGCACCTTTCTTTTTTTCCCTTTAAGAACCTCATTAAGAGGTTTTTTTATCTATATTAGTGGTGTCTAGTCTATCCAATCACACTGGTGGCGTAGTCTATCTAATCACGAGGTTTTCATTCCAACTAAAGCAGGAGCCACACCTGAAAATCTACTGAAAGCCAAGATAACATAATTAACCACACAGAATAAAGTGTAATTCCTCATTGAAATCCTGCACTCAGCATCTTGCAGATAAGATCGGACACGCCTGATATACACTGTATGGCTACAAGTATGTGGACACTTGAATATTCCACCCACATGTGGCTCCTCCCCAAATTTAGAAGCACACAACTGCTTTGCATTCAACAGCATTACACTTTCACTTCGGTGGAACTAAGTGGCCACAAATACTATACTGTTTTGAGCCTCTTAACGATGAACTGGAACTCAATATGAACATCTGACATCAGTGCCTGACATCTCACTAATACTCTTGGGGCTAAAGGAACATTAATCACCAAATCCATGGCCTATATATTGAGAAGAAATTCAGAAACGTGGTGGTTTTCATCATAAATGTCAATTGGGAATGGGAGAGAGGAGAACCTATGGGTGTGATGAGGGAACATTCATAATATTTTCTGTATAGTCATCACGTTTAGGGCTTCACTGACATCTTCTCTCGGTCATGATTGTTTGTGTGCTTTTTTAGAATCAGAACCAGAACACTTTATTGAGCCCACAGGGAAATTGCAGTTGCTTACAGTCAAATTTAAGTGAAGAAATTTTAAAGAAAATATACATATTAATTATATATTAAGTATAAATGCTGTACAATCAATAAATCACAATCTTATTGAAATATGGACAGATAAAAAAGTTATTGCATATGTAACAATTATTATTATTATTATCATTATTATTATTATTATTATTATTATTATTATTATTATTATTATTATAATTATTATTGCACTGAAATTAGTTCACATAATTGCTAAATATATTATATTATATTATATTATATTATATTATATTATATTATATTATATTATATTATATTATATATTAATAATATTATATGTGTGGAATAAAAATCTATATCTCTACCATGGACCAGCTCTTTAATACTGTATTTTGATGCCCACACGCAGAAATGATCTCCTGTGGCCCTCTCTTTATGCAGTAAGTTTGTGTTTTTGTTGATTATCCTGGACTTGGCTTGTCTGATCCAGATTACCACTGGTTTAGTACATTTCATGCTTTTACAATAAAGCGCCTGTTTCAGATATTCTTCATGCTTTGTTTTGTTCTGTTATCATTCCATCTTGGACTAGGGTGCATCTGGCATGCAGCTGAACCAAAAATGACAGAGCAGACGACTGCCCTTTACTATACCATCCCAAGTCATTCATGGTTGTGACGTCAAGCCAAAGCAGAAAAAATGATGTTTAGAAGAACTCTCATACTCAAATATTTCACCTTCAGCACACATGCAGAGAATTTACTGTAGGTGTAGTCAGAAATCAGAAAGCCCAAAGCTCCTCCAAGCGTTAACAATTATCACAGGAATCTGACTTGATGATTTTAAACTTAGAGCATACCTGCTATATATACACACCATGGGTGTGTTTGACAGGCTTAAATCTCTGTATTGTTGCGAGCGCAACAAGTTCGTCTTCATTTGGAAGCAAAAAAAAAACACCAACACATTCTTATTTGCACAGTTCATTTTATTTTAGCAAAATCTAATAAAAGTAAAGCGTATATTTTAC
Organism: Silurus meridionalis; assembly: GCF_014805685.1. Taxonomy (NCBI): domain Eukaryota; kingdom Metazoa; phylum Chordata; class Actinopteri; order Siluriformes; family Siluridae; genus Silurus; species Silurus meridionalis. The sequence continues at coordinate 25,747,018 of NC_060892.1, forward strand.
ATCATGCACACAGACTGCCCACGTTTCTGAGGCCCTAATGCATTTGTTTGATAAACATGACACCTAGTGGCTAAGCAGTATATTTTATTCATGACGATATGTTCCCTTATAACCCCAAAAGACCAAGCATTTCGTTTTATTTATAATAAGCATCACAATAACACAAAAAGTTTAACTTTTATGAATCTCTAATTTTTATTATTTTGATCAGCAACTGTAGAAGAATTATTTTTATTACTATTTTGTTTATTATTATTACTATATAATTACTTGTATAGCAATATGATCATGTTGAGAAATGTTCTCTTCAGTTTTGCAGGTCTTGCACCTTCTCATCTACTTTATGGGACACCACCACTCCGTCCAACAGCTCTTCTACGATAATCTTCACCCGCCTCTGACGGAGATGATGTTCTACATGAATTTTTACACAAAGCAAAAAAAAACACACAGAGTGTTATCATTTGTATTGAACTATTTGTTGTGTGTGTGTGTGTGAACAGGCAGAATGGCAAAAAAATGACATGACAATGCTCCTGTGCACAAATCCAGCTCCATTAAGATATGCTTTACATTGGTTGGAGTGGAAGATCCCCTGCTTTAAAGCTCAAACTCAAACTCTAGAATGATCTCAGATGTAATTTATGAGTTTCTCAGTACTAACTGACTGAAGAAGACTATAGAAAGGATGTTACTCATAATAACACACTCAAGTGCTCATTATATTTCTCCCTCTCTGGTGTTTGTATTGTTATAATGATTTATAATCACACTATTGATGTCACCCAGCTGAGGATATGGTTTCTCTTTTGAGTCTCCATTCAAGTTTTCTTCCTCATACCATCTAAGGGAGTTTTTCCTTCCCACAGTCATTCCAGGCTGCTGATCAGGAATAAATACACATTTAAATATGAACGTATCAGCAAAAAAATGTAAGAATTTTAATTCACCCTCTTCTTCAATCTGTTCAATCTGATTCTGTTCCTTAACTGTTTCGGTCACGGACGTAGTCGTCTTTGTCTGAGAGACGTGGGTACTGTAAACGTTCACAATACATGACAGATAAATATAAGCTAATCCATGGTACATACAATAGTTCACTTTCCAATTAAAATCTAGTCGAATGACCAGCTTTGCATCCACAAGAGTAAATCCAAAACCTCACCTCTGTGATTCTCCCTCCAGCAGCCTCCTGTACTCAGCAATCTCCAGCTCCAGCCTCATTTTGATGTCCAGGAGCATCTGGTACTCTGTGGCCTGTTGCTGAGTGTTCAAATTGATCTGCTGCAGCTCTGTCTGTAGTCGGTCGATGTACAGCTGCAGCTGTGAAAGCTGCTCGCTGTAACGTCCCCCCACCTGATCCAGGTCTCTCTGCAGGTTTTGGATCTGTACCACAAGGGTTACAAAAGATAACGCAATCCTGTTCAGCAGGGTAAAGTGTGTTCTTTAACTTGGTCTTTGCAACCTTTAGGAGAGTCTTAATAATAGATTTTTATCAGTGCTAAGACAAAAGCTACACATACCAGTGTGTGAACGCTGTTGATTTCTATCTCCAAGGACTGGTAGCTTTTTCTCAGGTCACTGACGACCGTTTTGGAACTCGTGATCTCAGTATGACTTTGACTCACTTCAATGTTCAAATTTGTTACCTAGAAAACATCAGAAACTTATAATGACTGGAGTCTAGATTTTATAAAGAAAAAAATCAAAACTCCAAATTATGTGTATCATCCTTTTAGTTGCTTTTTACAAACAAACTTAATACTGAACAACAATGAAAAGCCTCATCACTGTAAGTTTTTTATTGTTAAAGAGCCCGTGAAAAGTGTGGAAACACAGAATCTTTGATGTTTTTTAAGATACATGCAACAAACTCAGAAAAAGACAAAACACAAGAATTAGACAGTGAAAGAGTGAAAATCGGACACTTTCATCAGATGTGATCAGACTGTGATCTAGATACTTTTGTTTAAAATTATTATGCAAATGAATCTTAGGTTTAAAGTTAACACGAATGGCATGCATCCTTTTATTAATACAGTACAAAATACTTAAAAAGTTATCATTTTCCTTGAGGTAATGAATAGAGAAACATCTCTGTGGCGTTTCCACATTCCTTGTGACTCTCCTCTTCCACCTCTTTAGCTGTCTAAAGCTGTCTTTAACGTGCATCTGTAAGATGCACGTTAAAGTCTATTCATCTCTCATTTATAATAATACAATTAACAGTTGAAACTGAATCTGTGTAAATGCTCTTTGATCTAAAAGACAGCAGTAAATTTTAAAGCTGCAAGCGAATGAGTCAAGGGCAAGTAAGAACCTATCAGAATACCGCATGCCAAAACGCTACAACGAACGGTACAATAAATCATCTTTCATTCCTTGATAGTTTGATCTAGACGTGTTAAACAACTTGCAACATGACACCTTTTGTTTGAAGTCACACACTTAACAAGTCATCAAAAATAGCGTAAAATGAGACGGACAGGTGTTTCTTGTCACCCAGGTGTTTCATCGCTTGTTAAAAGAATTCACAGCTCTAAACGTTTACTTCTGGTTTGAGTCTGGAACCAAAAAAAAAACCTTCTGGAATGAAACACAACCACTACCAAAGTAATGCAAACGATAGAATCTGCTTATGATCTAATATATACAAGTTCATCCATCAAGCATGATGCAGGTAGTGTCATCGATTGGGCTTGTGGGGCTACAGGAACTAATATTTATGTTGATGGAGCTCATGATGGAGGCGGCAGAAAGAATTCAGAAACATTTCGTCTGTCAGTCTTCATCATGGAGCAAGTATTACAAGCTTTTACAAAAACACTGAAAAACTTGGACAAGTCAATCGGAAGATTTTAACCCAAGTGAGCAGCATTTTATCTTCTGAAGAGGAGACTGAAGGGAGAAACCACTTTTATATCCTCTTTTATTCTTCTCCAACACCCCTCACATTTTTCTTGGATCTCTCAGATGTCTTATACAGACTTCTAAGATGTTCCATCCACTTATCCATCCATCAACCCATGCATCCATTCTAACCAGCCAAACAACTAGCTCACCTTCTTCTGGAACCACTCCTCAATTTTCTTGCGGTTCTTTTGGATGAGTTCCTCATACTGCTCTCGCATCTCACTCAGCTCTTTATCGAGGCTTACAGCTGGAGCGCAGTCGACCTCCACATTCACCGCGCCGCTCTGTTGGGTGCGAACCATTTGCAGATCCTGAGAACAGAGGAACAGGAATACACAAGCACACCATGATCATGGGCATACAGAGGCAAAATTAGCAGAACAGTTTCCCAGATGTTTACACACTATTATACACACAAATATTTTTGAATGAAAAATTAAAACCACCTCCTCATGGGTCTTCTTGAGGTAAACCAGTTCTTCTGTAAAGTCAGCCATCAGGATTTGTAGGTCTTTGGCTTTCAGCTCCATCTCCCTGAAAACCGTGCGCAACCGGGCCAAGTCTGCGTCCACAATCAAACGCATGTTCTTCTCCGCCTCATACCTGCAGGAGCAAACCAGGAACACAGACCGAAAGCTCTGTCGTGAATCGAACGCACATGAGGCACACGCTAAAGATGATTTCTCACTGATTCTTTACGCAGAATACAGCAGACACTTACTTCATTTTAAAGTCAGAAGCTGCAAGATCAGCATTGCTCAGCATTGTGCCAATCTGTTGTTTTTCTTTGGTGCTAGCAATAATCTTACAGGAGAAAGAAAGACAACACACCGTTACAAGAAGGTGACCAGGACATGTGAAGAAACAAGGAATTGAATAATGACACAACAATTATTGTAAACGGTTTTCGGCTGATGAATTCTACATTGTAGAGTAATTTCAGGTTGATTGATGCTGCTTGGATGGTGCTGTACCTGTTTCTGGAGATCTTCAATGATGATGTAATATTTACTCAGATCTTTGCTGCTAGATGGGACCCTGCTTTCACAAAACGCCTTGATTTTCTGCTCAAGCGTGAGATTCGCACGTTCTAAGGAAACCACCTGAGCACACAGAACGTTAAAGAGAAATGTTAAGATCAAGGAGAGGTCTGAAAGGAACATGTGAGGAACCCTTCTGACTGTTACTTTACCTTCTCTATGTATGACGCCAGACGTCCGTTAAGATTCTGCATAGCAGATTTTTCATTGCCAAACACTGAGAACTCATGAGAAGGTGAAAACAAGGACAAAAAATCCGAGTTCATCATCATCTTGTAAGCTGAAGTTTGGACACTTGCAGTACTGCCTGTGCTGTACGAAGTGCTCCGTTGCAGCGTGGCTCGCATGGCTGGATGCTTCAGGTGCTCGTCGAATCCTCAATGTCCTTCAAAAGCGAGACTCTCAGAAACAGTTGGACCTGTTTCTCGCTTTTATAAGCTGCTGAATGGAGAAATTCCTTTCTTTGGAAAGGGCTGGTCTGACATCCCACACCATGTTACACCTTTCCGAAGAATCTTCATCGGTTCTTTTAAATGAGAGATGGTGCATACCTGTGAAGAAAAAAAAAAGCCCACAGAAAATGTTTTTGGTTTAAGTCCCATGATTGACTTTTGCTTAAGAAGACTTCTAATGATTTTTTTACAGAACGCCTGCAGGACTGGATTATCAGCATGAATGTTTTCTTACTGCTCTCCTCTGCCAACTGTAATGTAGAAAAATATTTACCATATTTTCTTTTAGTGCGATGATTTTAATTGCATTCTAATGAAAGCGCATTCACGTGCAAAAGTAATTATTATCAAGGACCAATTTTCATTTTCATTGTCAGCGAAATTTATCCAGATTTTCATCCAACCAGCATGACTGCTCGGGCACGACCGGAAAAATAAAAATAAAACAGATAGAAAGTGTTTAAAAATCTTTTTTTGTTTCTATCAAGTTGGTAATGATTTTCACGAGTTTATGTGACGTGAGGTCACAAGTAAAAGTTTTATGTGTATGGCTTTTTTTATGCATAAATAAGTTTTTAACCTGATAAATGCATGAAATAATCGAAATATATTTTTGTGCATATGCAAAAAAAAAACTGTGACGTTCCACTTGTGAGGTTTGTCAAGATTTGCGTTCATTTATCTACAAGGATGTGTGTTAATAAAGTCAGGTACTGATGTAGCTGTGTTGAGGAGGCCTGGGGTGTGGTCTACTGCGGTGCAGAAGGTGGTAGCTTCGTGGTTAAGCCATTGGACTTTGGATGCAAAGGTTGTGAGTTCAAATCCTAAGCTGCCACTCCTGGGCCCCTGAGCACACTAATATCAGCATTCACATTCATTCTAAAGGTGTTCAATAGGGTTGGAGCTATAGCAGGAGATCTTTTACTCCAAAGCATGGAAATTTCATGAGCATCCAAAAACATCATACAATTCTGTGTGTCTAAGTAACTGCTTCAACATGGATGGAAAAGACAAGTTTCCAAAAACTTTATGTAGAACATGTTCTTGTAGAACATGTGACGCAGGGGATTATTCTCCTGGCTTTTCACTACTAAGTTATTCATCACTCAACACCTGGTATTTGTGTTCTGAATGATTGACACGTTTTTTTTTCTTCCTACACACCAGTAGGTGTAATTTTCAGGTCAAAAGCTTTCAGATTGTCAGTGATGACAGGCATGGATTTTCTATTATGTAGAAGAATGTTTTGGTAGACAAATTGTTTTTCTTTGCCATTGTTTTAAGTGTTTTTTTTAAAGTGTGTGTGTGTGTCTACATCCTCATTCCTTGTAAGACACATTAGTTTGAATTAATTAAAAATATTGATGTTGATTGATAGATAAGCACATGCACGTGAAAGCTCAGGATTCAGAAACCTTATAACTTTGTTAGGATTTCACTTTTGGATGAATGAAAGTGACATATTCGGTATTTTGTTTGCTTTCAGCGTGTTTGCAGCTTTCAGCTTTCTGATGCATGCCCTACTCCGTAACGTGATATTAAATTGATTTGGACTTTGCAGCTCTTTGAGGCGAGTGCAGTTGTGTTTTGATGGAAAACGTGTAGACTGTATTGAGCTGTTTGTTCTGAGTACACACTCAGGCCTGCGCTACGGCTTTCGGAAATCTTTAGGTACATAAACCAGGAGTCCATTTTTTTCCTGTGTTAAATATGAGCCTTGCGTCAGCGGAACCACTTAAGCCTTATTTCGCCTTTAGCTAATCAATGATTCTTATCAAAACTGATAACACACAGGTGATCGCTGATGCACCGTACGGACAAAGGTTTCTGGACACCCAAGCATAAGATTGTTATGTGCTTCTTTTTAAACATCCCATTCCACATTTAATCTTTATTTCCCCTTATAATATCCCCCACTCCTCTGGGAAGATGTTCCAATAGTTTTTTGTGGAAAATTTGTGTTCATTCAGAGACTAGGATGTGTTTTAGTAAAGTCAGGTGCTGATGTAGGTGAGGTGAGAAGGTCTGGGGTGCAGACAGCTTTCACATTCATCCCAAAAGTGTTCAATAGGGTTTAAAGCAAGAGATCTTCCACATCGTCCAACCACGTAAAGCAGATCTTCATGGAGCTGGCTGGAATAGTCAGGTGTCCCAATAATTTTGTCCTTATAGTGTATCAAATATCTGAGCAGAATATTGGCACAGGTGAGAATAATAAACAGGATCAGGTGCAGGTGTTTTCCTTCTTGGCCGATACCTTGGAAAAGTGAGACGTTAGATGTAATTTAAGATGCAACTTCATATCAGAAAAGTGTGATACAATCTTTCAGAAGGCCCACAGAAATGTAGGTGAACAAAAACATTATGAAACTGTTTCTTTCTTTGTTGTGTGGGTGGCACCCAAAGGTATGTGGGCACCCAAATGTATGTGGACACCCAGACATCACAGAGCTTGTTGAACATCACATTTCCAAGATATGGGTTTAAACAGGAATGGATATGGATTTGGTCTCCTCTTTACTGCTGGGTTTTTTTTGGGGTTTTTTTTCCAAGCTTCCATTTTTCTGGAAAAGGCACTCTACTATATTCAAAAATGTGCCTATGGGTATTTTTGCAGATTTATCTTTAGTGAGGTTAAGAAGGTCTGGCATGCAATCTGACTTCCAGATCTTCTCAAAAGTGTGTATTGAAATGGAAATCAGATGTTTGTTCAGAACACTCGAATTTCAGAATTAGAAACTGCTTAAGTGTCGGGTGTGTTCAAGTGAAACTTTGGATAGACATACAAACCACACCCACACACACCCTCACACACCCACACCCACACCCACACACAGACACAGACACACACACACACATACACACACACACACACATATATATTTAGGTTAGATTAGGATTTTTAAAAGGTATAGGAGGCATGAAATAAAGATCACTGTCCTTTAGACAAACCGTGTTTCTCTGGAATATTCTGTGCATGGGTCGTTGTCATGCCAGAACAAGCTTGTAGGTTCCATGGAAATTTTGATGCCACATCATTACACATTTTCTCTTCACTTCAATTAATAAACACAAACATGACGAAGATTAAAAAAAAAAAAAAACACAACAAAGCATGAAAAATCTATCAAAGCAACTGAGTTTGTTTTGAAACCAGGAGCATCATCATGCTGGGGCACATCTCAGCACCGTAGTTCCAGAGAAGGAAAATTGTAAATAAGAGTTTATTAAAAAATTAAACAAATTTGTGAAAACAGTTTGGAGAAGGTTTAGATGTAGCTGTGATGGTCAGGTTTCTATCTGCATTACTTCAGGCTAAAAAGTTTAGAACGTTGTCCCAAAAAAGCTTTACAGTATTAAATACATTACAAATATAGTATATAGTGTTTTAGTTTATCCCGATCCAGAGCGAGCCAGTGGTAGGAGTGGCAAGAAAAAACTCCCTGAGATGGCATGAGAAAGAAACCTCAAGAGGAACCAGACTCATCATCAGTATTAATTCTGTTACAGTAACTGTATATAATTGTAAATTCACAGCATATGTTGTTGAGTACCTATCTATCTATCTATCTATCTATCTATCTATCTATCTATCTATCTATCTATCTATCTATCTATCTATCTATCTATCTATCTATCTGTTTAATATATCCCATCTAATCTAATCCATCTGGGAGACACCAGATGTCCATTCCTTATAGTTCAACCATTGCTGAGGTTACCAACAATACTTGGAACCATCAAAGTGCAAAAACTGTTTGTCTTACACCACTGTCTCATACTGTTTATGTTCATTACAGTCCAATTCCATCTTCATGGTTCCTGAGCCTCACCTTCCACTGTGACCTCATGGATCAACCTGTGGATCCATTTTAAGAAGCAGAGATTTTTCCAGATTAAAAAAAAAAAAAGTAGTGTAAAAATATGCGTCACTGAATTGTTCATAACTTTTCACAGTAAAGTGTCGAATCAATACTGTATGGAATATGCATTTTTAGAAATAAACACTACTATGTTGAACCATTTTACATTTCGGTTATAAAAACAGCAAATACATTAAAAAGAAATTAAAATAAAATTCTGAAAACAGTGTATTAAAAATCATTGAATGCTGGAGGTGAGCAACAGTTACATGAGGGTTTATTGCTTCCTTATCGCTAGTGATGGATTATTGATTGTTGATTGTTGATATATGTGTATATGCTATAAAAGAGATGTTAACCAGACGCACAACATTCAGCTAAACAACTCTTCAGTCAGTTCAGGTGAGTGAGAGACGCTGTAGTTATTGATACTGTTGGTAAACCTGTTGTTTTGGGCTGTATTATGTATCAACTGTAAATGCGCACGTTATTTGAGGCGTCTGTCATTAATTCCGGTTTTCCTTCCCTCAGGCATGATGGCAACATTCCCACTTCTCACTCTGATCACGGTTGCGCTGATGCTGCACACATGCACAGGATCGCCGATGTTCTCGTCAGTGCTCGGGGCCCAGAAGGAGCCGGAACCTCTTGAGATTACGGGGCCGCAGTTGCAGAGAGGTGCCCAGGGCCAGAGCGTGAGGCCGGAGCGGTTCGCTTCTTTACCCGAGGACCAGCGCAGGTTTACATCCAAACAGATTCTGCAAGCCCTGTCAGGTGAGAATCGCTTCTTTGAATGAAGATGATGTCCTTCATTCATGTCTTCATACTTCTCTTAATTGTGTTTTGACAGAAATCATCCAGCGGGATGACTGCATTTCAGACTACCAAGGCTGGGTGGACTTCGGGCGTCGCAGTGCAGACTGAATGCAATTAATGTAGTAAATGTAACAAGAGTAACATCTGGAATATTATTAAATTGTATTATAGTTCATGCAAATGCAGAATCACTTTTGTGTTGGTGTTTTTAATTGTGTGTGTTCAGAGGTGGCAAAAGTACACACATCCTTTATTTAAGTAGAAGTACAGATCCTCATGTTTTAAAATACTCGGGTAAAAGTTGAGGTACTGATTATACTTTTTTACTCAAGTGAAAGTAAAGAAGTTTTGGCTCAGACATGTATTTAAGTAAAAAGTAGTTATTACTTCTACCTGTTTTAGCTGTTAACTGGACCTCACATCATGATAGATAGATAGATAGATAGATAGATAGATAGATAGATAGATAGATAGATAGATAGATAGATAGATAGATAGATAGATGGATGGATGGATGGATGGATGGATGGATGGATGTGATAGCCTAGTGGGTTAATGTCAGGGTCCCCACGAGGATGAGTTTGAGAGTTTGATTCCTGCTCGAGCTGGTGGTTGCTGTGTTGGTAAATAAAACTTCTGGACCTTGTCCAACATTTCAATTCTGTCCTTTCTGTGTTGGATTAATTTCTTGATTTCCTGGTCTTTAATGAAAGATAACCCCACCAAAAAAAAAAAAAACACTTCTGTGGTACCATGATTTACCAGCAACCAATTTTAATGACCTTTTATTGTTCTGTTTTTAAAAACTTCTTATAATGTTCAATATGAAACTAGAGGTAAGAATCCAACCAGGAAAGTCTTTCATCATAGATCACTAATGGCATTACTTTCAAAACTCAAAACTTTGTTAGACATGTAAATAAGCAGGAAAGACAGAGACAAAGACAAAGAGACACAGACACAGCTTTAAAAAGAGTGAGAAACAAATAGAGAGACACTAAAAGAGACACAGAGACAATTAGATAGAGAAAATAGAGAGACAAAGATAGCGAGATATAGCCACTTCCTGTTGGAAGTGTTTCTCCCGAGCGACTCTTAATGATCTCATTTACTAAATGAGCAGTAGTGAGTTAAGTGCTTGCTCAGGTGCCCAAAACTGGCAGCTTGGAGGTGTTAAACATGTATCATATTTACAGCATGTGATATGTATGTAAGCATATGTACAGTGATTAAATATAAAGGCTATATCAGTGCAGAGACGTGTGGACATCATTAAGAGCCTTTGCTATGTTTCCACACGGACAGTTAATGAGGTGATACCGGAGAAACTGCACCTCTTCAAGTCAAGTCAGGAAGCTTATATATATAATTATAGACATTTTACAGATTTGAATGATGTATTGTTTTTATCTGTACGATCAATAAAACAGTAATTTAAAGTTTAAAATTTTAAATTTTAAATTTACATTAAAAATATTTTTATCTGGAGTTGATTCATTTATTTTATATCTAAGAAAGGACGTCGTGGATAAACGTATTTTTTGCCGAAGGTTTTAATTGCACCTTCTTTTTTATTTAGTTATTTATTTATGTATTTACATTTTCTAAAAATTATTTCCATTATTTTAATTTTGAAAATAATTGCCAAATATACATATATATATACATACATACATACATATATGTATATATTAATACGAAACGAATTTAAAATGATGTTATCTAATGAATGTGTCCAGGCTGAAGATCCACATATAGAACACAAGCAGAGAAAAGATGATGATGATCAGGAATGTGTCTGTTCTCAGTCATGTTCTCATCAATGACTCCCTCTGTCTCATCCACATTAACCCCAAACTTCTTACTGCCTTCTGCCTGCTGATTCTTATCTCCATAAACTAGTCTACATCTGTGGTGTGTGAGGGTCAGGACTTTATACACCAGCGGATTAAAAAAACGCGCAATGACAGGAAATCGGTTGTTTGGCTGAAATCGGCGCACAGTGAAAATAAAAAAAATATTTCACCAAATCAATGAATTAAAATTAAAGTATCGAGTCGGTTTTGAAAATGTAAGAAGTAAAAAGTACAGATATTTGTGTAAAAATGTAATGAGTAAAAGTAAAAAGTTGTCTGAAAAATAAATAGTGGAGTAAAAAACTGATACCAGAAAAATCTACTTAACTACAGTAACAAAGTATTTGTAATGATGTAATATGTAATAAATAAACACGTGAATGTTTTTGGCCGGGTTTCTTTTCCTGTCTGGATTCTTGATAGCTGAGTTGGATGAGGGCCATCATCCCTGTAGTAGAGAAAAAGCACTAATCCCATTCTTCCTCTATCAAACACCTGGAGAAAAAGTACTAAAGGTTCTTGCTAATGAATGGAGCAGTAACAGTGGTGATGTATGAGAACTTGATTCTCCTGCACATTACACATGTATAAAGTCTTCTATGGTTACACACAGTCAAGAAACACTTGCTATGTAAGAAACTGTACCTTAAGCGTGAGGGTGGATCCCCTCAGGTGTCATTATTTTGTAGTGTGTATCTACTAAATATAGTTTACATTCAAATCTATTTAAGGCACACAATTCACCTGTAAATAATTTTATATGTTAAATGTCCATTTCAAGCATCATTCCAGCTAAAATCACACACTAAAGATAGAAAAGATACTCAAGTACCCTCTAGTTGAAATGGGAATGTAACCAACAAAAGAACAATCTACCAATTATTGTCAAATTCTTATTTATTTATTGGAACGCTCATTCGCATTTGCTGCAATACTGTACACCGCTCCATTTATGATCATTCTTAATGCTCATAACAGAATGAATAACAGAATAACAGCATCATATTTACAAAAGCAAAAATCAGCTTTAAAATGAGCTACAACACATTCGGAAGTCTACGAAAGAACAAAATTACTCTCTGTGATTGTGTTTGTTTTCCCCCCATCTTTTTTAATATCACAAACGCAATCTAAATTCTGATTTGTCGAAGCTATCGAATAAAATCTCAGCTATTAGTTGGATGATTGGATGCGTGTAATATAAAATCTATCTACCTATATTACATAGTGCCAAAGGTAATTATTTTAGACAGATGATAAAAGTTCTTACAGTATGCAGCTGTAATAATAGAGGAGTTCAGTTACGTCTACAGAAAACCTGCAGAATTTGTAGCTGGATATCTTATTTGGCCCGTGGGGCAAAAAAAAAGCATGTTAATGCAAGGCACAATGAATATTAATTATCAAGATGGTATTGGTGATCAGTCAAAACGTCTCCTAATGGAGATCATTCCAGAGAAACGCTGAAAAATAAAAAATCTGTCAGTTTCCACAGTGACACGTTTCAGCCGTTTATCTTTCCTACAAACCAAAAGTTGCTTAACTGTGGGAGATCGAGAATGCAGTCTATACAAATAATATATGGAACGAGTGATGGGAACATTTTATGCGACTGCAAACAAAGACGTCTGATACAATTGTGTGCCTCCAATTTTGTGTTACACGTTTTTTTTTTAGGAAGAATCACAAATGGCTGGAAAAGTCAAATACTATACTTTTATCCATATGGTGGAGAAAATCCTTTCAGAAATAATATACATAATATATAGTATATTTTACATATATTATGTATATATTATAGTATATAGTATATTATATAGATAATATAGAGGACGTATAGAAATTGCATGTGAAGGTGTAAAGTTTTGTTTAGCCAGCTTTAGCTTTAGCGTTAGCGCTACATATTAATCATGGAGGCCACATTACATGATGTTAAGGTGCGATTACAATCATCAGGTTTGTTTTCACAAGAGATAATACTAAAAGTACTGAAAAGGTTCATTATAATGAAAACCTACTGATGTGAATGTATTTGGAGGTATTACAAGCATGCATGTGCAAATATTTGGATATGCTAAACAGCCAGTGATCACCATGTGTGTGTGTGTGTGTGTGTGTGTGTGTGTGTGTGTGTGTGTGTACAATTCCAAGTATCTAAAAATACAATAGAACAGGTTCGACTGCGACTATTGCGTGTGTGTATAAAGCTTGTGGATGTTCACAACTAAAAGCCCCAGTGCATTCTGGGACATTTTAAATAGGTTCTAATACGACTAAGTGTTTCTGAACAATATGCTCAGGTCATCTCGTATTTCTAATAGTAGAAATGTGCACATTGTCAAAAAAAAAAAACAACAATTAATAGGATACTCCTTGAACAGTCACTATTTGTTCGGTACACCGACGATTCCGAGGTCTCTGGCCTTTAAATATATAAATAATATATATAGATTTATCTTGTGTACCGTATTTCGAGACAAACAGGATGAAGGTGACAATAAAAGGTAATAATAAAACTAGGACTAGTTCTTACAGTACATTCTAATAAGAGGACGGTCCGTCCCTTTCGGTAAGGTTTCAGAACACGTACGAGAACATTGAAAGCCCGTTCACACGCCTCATACTGTAAAAATATCTTTCCCAAATCGAAAACCAGGCCACCATATTGTTAACAGAACATCCCATTCATTCATAAGTGTATGGCTTTCAGATGTTCAGTGATAAATACGATACAGTTTGGATCTTCTGCGTACAAAACGGATGACAGTGAATATAAAACAGTAGCTCTAGTGAAAGTGATCAGTGTTTCGCTGAAGGAGCATCGTGTGAATCTCCTTCCTTCATCCCTGAGTCTTTGAGTCCTCTGGCTACAACTTTATGAAGACCAAGACTCTGAAGCTTGTCGACCAGGTTGAAGCTAAAAATGTTCCTCCTAGGCGGTTTTGCTCCTCGGCTGGATCCGACATCTGTTTCTTTATCGTTTAAAGTGCTGACAGAAGGTCTGAGGACGGGAGAGACGTCGAGCTTAGACGAAGCGGAGATACCTCGCTCCTGAAGCAGCCGAATAAGACCTAATGTGGGCGTCGTGTTCATGGAAGGTCGATGAAAGGAACCATGCTGGTGATCAGGGAAGTTCCGTACATGCTGATTGCATCCAGTGGTGGACAGGTTATCAGGCTGAAAGCTTTGAAAACACAAATGAATGGCATCAAAATGCTACAGGGAACATGCTTAACTACTAGATTAGGATTTCTCCAGGTCAAACTCTGCGAACAGAAAAGCTGGTTAGCTCAAAACAAAGCACAGTGAAACGCAGAAGTCCATTCTGAAGGTTTCAACCATGCTTAAACATTGAGCAGAGCCTTTAAGAAAGCCATGCAGAGAAACGGAGATCTCTGTCTGCACGGAAAAGCGGCCAGTTAAAAGCTGAGAAATTGCTAATATTGAGGATGATAATAAATGTAGTGCATTAGAGATTAGAGATAGAGTTTGGATGCCGTTTTACATTTAGGTCTCACTTTATGGCTCGAGGAGACATTAGACCTGGAGGAAGAGCTTTGACCAACGCTTCCTGCGACTGAAAGAAAATATTTACATATTCGCATATGTACATTTCATTTATCATAATTTTCTCATAACATTATGAATACACATTTTAAACAGAAAATGAAACCAGAAATAGGAATGATGGAGAAACTATGGAGCAGCGGAATCTCTATAAAAGATTATTAGTTAGTATATCAACTTTAGATAAATCATCTAATGGACTCATTCCATGACGATGCTTGAGAATCTTCAGAAACTAAAGAATAAAGCATGGAAATGAAAGGGTTTCTTACCTAGTGGATAAGGAAGACAACAAAACAGAGGGATGGAGGATCTGAGAGTTGGTGATGGTGTGGGTGGGGCAGGTGTGGGGGAAGTTGAATCCAGATGAAGCGACTGAGACAGACACATGAGAACATTTACAGTGCTAAACCACATGTCTGGTTAATGATATGAACTTCACAGCACAAAATTAAAAACAATGCAGACTCCTGTATTTTTATGCCATAATGTATAAATAGATTTCTGTTTTTGAATCGGTTTATATACTTCATTCTAAGAGGCATAGTGTCCTGTAGTGATGGGAAAATCGGATCATTTTAATGACTCGGTTCTTTGAATCCGAGAGAACCGAGTCACATTAAAGACTCATTCAAAATGAACGAATTGTTCACCAGCGTCCTAAGAACTTTCAGCCCACCATCGCCCTCTAGTGGAATTTCAAAATCACTGAGGTTTGAAAAAGAAATCCTTACCACCAGGGATGTGTATGGGGTTTGGGAGTTTGGACCAGTTCGGCTCATCCTCCTCAATATCATTGAGACTATAAACATGCTGAATGTCTACATCCAGCTCTCTGAAGTCTTTGGTGAGGATTCCTGGTCGTGGATGAAAAATGCCGCCGAGGTTGGGTTTAGCCAGCTGCTGCCAGTGGTGCAGGGTGACTGAACCTACACATACGCAGAGATGATAATGATCCCAATTGGTACAATTCAATCATATGATATCAAGTGGCAATTTTTGGAAAGTGTGTGTGTGTGTGTGTGTGTGTGTGTGTGTGTGTGTGTGTGTGTGTGTGTGTGTGTGTGTGTGTGTGTGTGTGTTTACTCACCCTCCAGAGGTTTGACTATTTGCAGGCGTTCAGGGAGGTAAGATCGGGAGCTGGATGAAGCAGATGAATGCTGGGAGCTGCCTGAATAGTTGGTTCCAGTGGATTCCAAGCTGTCATTGGGAGTGAGGAAACCACTAGAGGCTCCTGCACTGCTGCTACCTAGTGCCCTAAGCTTCCTCTCGCGTTCAACCTCAAAGAATGTACAATCGGAAGAATGGTTCTCCTGGCGTGCAGACAGGGAACGCAGCGCTTCCTCTAGATCTTGACCACCCGGCATGCCCGGCTGCCCCAGACGCTTCGATTCTACGAGGCTGTAGAAATGAACACCAAGGATTCAACTGCAGGCCTACTGTATATCAGTGGTTCGCAAACATTTTTCTGCCGTACCCCACAGATCTTCAAGCCCCACTTGTCCTCCATCACCCCAAAAAATAGTAATAGAATACTTCAAGTTTAAAAATGTCTAATTGATTAAAATATCAAGTTATAAATCAATAACATGAAATAGCATCAAGTACAAAAATAGAGTTTATAAACTTTGAGTTTTTAATAAAGAAACTTGTAAATATATATAAATATATAAAAACAACTAAATTATATAAATCATGTCGTTCATTGCGTCCCACCTGTCATGTCTTTATTCCCCACTAGAGGGCCACACCCCACACTTTGAGAACTACTGCATAATATGAAGCATAGATGATAAAATATGATCTCAAATCCAGAAATACAGGAAAATCAGGAAAAACATCCATAAGCTTTCATTGTTTTCATACACACATCTTATTACTTGGTTAGTGGAACTAAAGTGTTCAGTGAATCCACCTCAGCCCCATCTAATGCACTTTTCAGGAGAAAAACAAGGAGTCTTCTTTCTTACCTCTGCTCCTGTAATGGTGTTACAGAGTGAGATTTCTCCTCATGGTTGATGCTGACAGAGTCCGAGCCATAGAAACTAGTGCGTGGTGTGCTGGTTCGACTGGACCCTAAGGAGGCGGGGCTAGAGCTGGGGACCTGCGGGGATTGGCCCCGAGAGCGCAGTCGTGCAACTTGATTGGCCACTTTTACTGTCTCAAACACACGCCATGGATGAGTCCTATTACAAAGTCAGATGATAAGTGAATACAGACAGTAAGATGTTTATGCTTTTATAAAGTGTAGAGGTTCTAATTATTCTGCACACTTGTATTCTGAAGAAGCAGGACTGTCCAAGCCTTTGCGGAAGGTTCCCTCAATTTCTGCAGCGAGCGAGTCCATGGGAAAGACGGCGGCCAGCGAGCTGTAGCGCTGCACCGTGCTGTTTGGTAGACTCTTATTGCGCAGGTTCTTGATGTCCTCTCGGGCTTCCTGGAGCATGTCTTCACACTCAGAGTACCTCTCGTGGAGGTCCTTCAGCTACACAAGGAAAGAGTGGAGTCAGGCCTAATCACAGCATCGTTTTTACACCATGTGAAATTCTGCAGAAGTGACAAATGAGCCGGACTCACCTCAGTTCGTAGCTTTGACTGGCTTTCCCGTGAGGTGTTTAGATGCTGAGTGAGCTCCTCGTTCTCTCTGATGAGCTGCATTTAATCATTATACTATTAACACAATTTACAAAATGATCGCAGTTTCAGTATTCAGGTGTCAGTGATTCGCCTCTAGATAATGACAGCGGACCGGAACCTGGAAAAACTATCAGTATGAATTTATGCGATTAATCTATCGATCTCTAATCAGGTGTGTATACAGCGTTGCCTCTCTCACCACTTTACAGCGTTGCTGCAGATCGACCATCTGACCGAGCAGAGAGCTAATCTCCTCCTGCTGCCGGAGCGAGTCCTCCACTTTACGAGCCAGCTCCTCAGACAGAGCCACCGCGTGCTTATTCGCTGATGCTACACGCCGCAAAAAAGAACAAACAAGAACGGTCCAAGGATACGTTCATTCTACTGAATTCTACATTATAGATAAGGATCCCTTGGAGGGAAAATGCGGTTTACTTACAGAGCTCTTCGACACACACCATCATCAGCTGCTGCTCCTGCTCTTCATAGCTGCTGGTCTCTGACGTCAACTCGTTGGCCTGTAAACAGTGAGAAACATTATGTATTAAGCATTCGAGCTTACGGTTATTCCGAATTAAGGGCTGTCTATTAAGGATGCATTCACCTGCTTCTAGAAAAAGACATCATTCAGAGATAGAAAGAGTATTATAACACGTAAATAGTCCAGGAATAGTTTGCTATTTATTATGATATATTTATATTTGGACAAAACACTTCGATCTGAACCCCAGAACATGAATACTTCTGCCTCCTTTCATACTGGACCATCAAAAGGGTTTAGGGGTTTGTGTGAAAGAAAGAATAAAAGAAAGAATAAAAGGATATTAATTTGGTAAATAACAATAATATTGTTTTGGGGATTTTTGGGGGAATGAGGTTATGCACGTAGCCTATATAAGCCTAAACAACACATTATTATTATTATTATTATTATTATTATTATTATTATTATTTTGGCCACAATTGTTTGTGAAAACAGATAAACGCTCTTAATGTTAATAATGTTATAGTGTATAATTATTAATTCAAGCTGAGCTGTAGCACTTAACTAACCGTAGTACGCAGTTTGAAATTCTCTTCCTCCAGACTCTTGAGTTTCGTTTGCAGGAAATCATAATGGACGTAGTTGCTGAGAGAAGAACTCGACTCGTTTCGCCTGATCCTGACACAACATACACCGTATCAACAACACACAATCATGATTGATCAATAGAGGCACGGCATCACGTCTGAAACAACCGTGTGTGTGTGTGTGTGTGTGTGTGTGTGTGTGTGTGTGTGTTGTACTCACGGCAGGTGCAATATTGCAGCTGCTTCGATCTCCTCAGTGCCGGTGTACAGCTGCAGGAGATCATCTCTCATAGAGAGCTCGTGACGTAGCTGAGCGATCTACAGCGTTACACAGATTCGTTAATTATCACTTACAATTTACTTGCCATTCATGCTAGTTTGTGAAAACGCATGCACAAGTCTCCACAGGTACACACTCACCTCTTCTTTTGCGGCTTCCAGCTGTTCGTCCAGCAGCTCGTTCCGTTGCTTTAAGGTCTTGTTCTGTTTCAGCAGCGACTGGCCGATTCGAGCTGCCAGCTCTAGATCACGCTCTTTCTGTAGAAACGTTCAGCCAGTTTGTTTGCAAAAGGAGGAGTAAACAATAGGTAGGTTATGAAATGAACCAACAACAGCGCCATCATATAATATCCTAAATACAGATGTTACGATAGTTTGACTTGAGATTTTTCATCATTTTAAATGAATTTTTAATTGAAAAGGTTTTACAAATATTTATATTTCTGTTGTTTTGTTGGTTGACAGAGTTCAATTGTCTCGGTGCTGGAGTGAGTATTTTTCTGTCTTTTTTGGCCTTAAAGGCCAAGTTTTAGCTCTTGGCTTTTTATCGGCGTCACTGGACACTGAAATGGACCTTTTCATTGGCAACCTGCTCTTGTAATGAGTTCTCGTCTCTTACCTCTTCCAGAAGATGTGTGACAGCCTCGATGTCATGGTACGTCTTTGTAACCTGGCCAACCCTCTCCGAGCAGAGTACTGTCGAGGCAGGCAGAAAACAAAACCATATCTTAAGGTTATAAGTCCTAATTATGGCATTTTCTATATACACTGAAAGTTTGTGGACACCTCATCATAGTCCCCATATGCTGTTATAATAAACTCCATTCTTCTGAGAAGATGTTCCAATAGCTTTGTGTAGATTTTGTTAGTAAAGTCAAGTAATGATGTAGGTGACGTGAGGAGACCTGGGGTGCAGTCAGTGTTCACATTCATCCCAAAGGTGTTCAGTAGTTCAATAGCAGGAGATCTTCCACTCCACTTCCAAAAAAAGATGATAATGGAGCTGGATTTGTGCACAGAGGTATTGTCATGCTGGAACAGGTTTGGGTCTCCTAGTTCAATTGAACCCAACTGAACTTTGTGCTAACTGTCCCAATACTTTTGGCTAAATATATAGTACAGTATATTTAGAGCAGGAGTAACAGATGAGCTCAATCCAACTCTGAGCTTCTTAGCGTGATCCTCTTTGCCAATTAAGTTCCCATTACGTCTTTCGTGAGACAAATATATCTGTGCTGCAAGTTCACCAGGAGTCAACAGACAGACCATGAATGAAGATGACGGAGATGATTTGAAAAAACAGTCCATGTCCCAAACACACACACAATGTGTTTGGTATTCTATAACACTAACAGTTGTTCCACAGATCGATCTATTGATTGTAAATTTCATTTTCAATTTGTAAAAGTTTCTGGCGCTACAGAAGGGTGACGCTGTTTGATTGACTTGAATAAGTCAGAATTGCGAGAAGAAAATTCGAAATTGCAAGAAAAAAAAAATCATAATTGCAAGGAGAAAAGTGGGAATCACGAGAAATAATGTCAGAGGTGCGAGAAATAAAGTCGGAATCGCAAGAAATAAAGTTGCAAACTGGAGAAATGTTGTCGTCTGTACTATTTCAACTTATTATATATACATACGACTGAGTGACATTGCAGTAATACAGTAGGTGATGATCAATGCTCATTACAGAGTGATTTTACTTTCTCTCTTTTCACACCGAAAAGAATTCCAGAGACTCAAATGTGAACAAAATACAGCCGAATATAAGCGAGTAATTAAAAAAACTGCCGCTGTATTCGCCTTTCTTTATCGAACGAGTTCAGGGGTGTGGTTTATATACACTCCAGCACCTTTTATAAATGCTTAATGGAGGTTATTAACATTTTACAGCAATTCGCTCTATACATCGTGAATCGTATGCAGTGTATGAAATACATCTTGAATTGATACCTTAATCGGGATAGTGTTATAGCAGATTAACGGGGGAAACCTGAAATGTAGGGAACTATAAGAGTTACAAGAACATTGTGTGTAAGCAATACAACACTGAATGCATCCTTTTTTATTTTATTCTCACTAAAGTCATGATCCATTACTGCAAAGATTCTCAGTTCTCAAAAAAAAAAAAAACAGGTCACTGAGCATATGACCTTCACACATGACCTACACAGGAGATCAAAATAATCCAAACAGTACACAGGTTGTGATGAATGATTAACACACACAAAAAAGTGTCATGAAGTCATTTAAAATCGTTCTTCGTTTAACTCCAAGTTATTGGAATTTGGTGCACTTGTGTGATTCGAGTTCAGCCTGTGACGTTGCTCGCATGAGATTATGTAAATCCGGTCACACGTCTGGCTTCTAATCTATCATGTGGAAACGCACACTGTTTAAACTTACATGCAGGCCAGTGAACGTGTTTCCTGAAGGTTAAACAAATGACATTTGGTCATTGAAAAAAAAAGAGTGTTTGATATGAACCTGACCGCGTTCGTACGAAGACGTTGAGGTTACTTATAAAAACACGTCTAGACTCCTTTAAAACATCCACAAAAGGGAGTGAGCACATTTTGTAGATGGGACATAAATACTTGCCAGTACACAGAAATACAAACTAACCCTAGTCACTGTACAAAGATACACACTAATACTAGCAAATACACGAATACACAAAAACACTAATACCCACAGATACACACAAACATACACACAATACATACTAGTACTAGCCAGTACACACAAATACTAACTACAATACAAGAATACACAAACACTACAATACACACTATAATAGTAGCCACTATACAATAATACACATTGATACTAACCAATACACACAAATACACACTAGTCAGTAGAGAACCAGTGTGTATCAGTCAGTGTGTATACTTAGTTGCGAACACATGTACTAATTTTCCAGTGTGATAAAAACGTACGAATTTTGCGACACAATCTGCACAAACACAAAAAACACACACAAGGTCATCCCATCAACACCTTCATTTCTCCTCCCTGTTCGAGAACGTTTTTCTCATCCGTGTGATTGGTACCCCAAATTCTGTCGTTACCTTTCACCAGCGCTTGGTGAAGAACATCTCTCTGCTCGCGGTCTTCCTCATCCTCCTCATCCTGACTGCTCTCTCGCTCGCTCTCCTCAGTACCCGAGCTGATCCAAACCTCCATGCTTCACCGCTCCTCTTTCACAATGTGGAATTTTAGGATCCGAATTGACTTCTGGGACAGTCCGGTTTAATACCTAGAGTCTGTAGTGCTGGTCTCGAGCACGCACAGGCTGCGTAATGACCTTCGTGATAAATCCTGAGAGCTCCAGCCACAGTGTTTCCTCACACTTAATGTACCTGGCTGCTTTAAGCCATGCAGGGAGATAAGACAAGGAGGTGAAGGAAAAGTTCAAACGAGTGTGACTAGCGGAAAAAGAAGGAGAGGGAAGCTATTTATCACAAGCCACTGAATTAATAATCGATTAAGACAGAAATAGAGATTGTTGAGAGCTGGATTGGTGGAGTCATGTCTTTTTTTTTATTATTTATATCAAAATTTCAGCGTATGAACCCCCCAATCCTAATGGTACGCTCCATTCTAGCACATCTATTATCCATATTGAGATGCAATGCTGTCGCAGAAGACCGGACCCATGTGTGTTTGTGTGCGTGTGATTTTATTTCATGATGATATCAGGTTTCAGCTGTCCTCAATTTTCTAAAGTGCATACCGACAATAATTTCTCACCTCTTTATCATGTCGTCCCGAAAACTTCAATACAAATCAGACAATCACAGACCTTTCCTGTTTCACTGCACCACAGAGCCGGGTCGTACCCTAAACCTGCCACCTGACATCAAATATGAACCTCTCACCATATGAATTTTTCTGCTTCACACAGGTCAAGTTTTAAACTGTAGAAAATGGGCAGGGCTTAGAATGCAGATATCTCACTAATTTCTAATGTAAGTTATTAAAAAACACTTTCCTGCTTAAATGTGCATTTGTTATTATCTTTAATATTTTTATTTATACTCCAACCCCAAAACTTAGTACTGACCAGGAGATAAAAAATCGTCCAGGATTGTTTCAAGTACATTATCTTTATACATCAGCAGCAGTTTCAATGCTGGATTGTGATTGGTTGAAAGTGCAGGTGTGGGTTCAGAGCATTGAACGCACAGGTAGTTGTAATCAGCGTTATAAATGTATTAGAGTAGTGGTTTGGGAATGGTGGCAGGTCAGGGGTTCCAGTCCTGGTACTGCCAAGCTGCCACGCTTGGACCCTAAATCCTATGTGCTACAGGGGGACCCCAGCGTTCTAGAAATTACTGGGATATACAAAGAAAAGAATTTCACTGTGCTGTAAAGTACATGTGACAAGTAAACGCTCTTCTTCTTCAAATGAATGCGCTGCTTATAAACACCGGGAACCATAACAACATCCAGTTCCAGTTCCATCCACATCTATTGTACACATTTCCTAATGACCTCACTGAGATCCAACAAGAAGTTTTGCATGTGGTGGAACTTATACCCCAATCATGTATAACATTATGACTTTATAACTTTTTGAGCGGTGAAGTGAAGAACACTGATGATCTCTTCATCATGGCACCTGTTAGTGGCTGGATTTATTTATCAGCAAGTGAACATTTTGTCCTCAAAGTTGATGTCAGAAGCAGGAAAAATGGGGGAGTTTGACAAATTGTGACGTCTAGACGACTGGGTCAGAGCATCTCCAAACCTGAAGCTCTTGTAGGCTGTTCCTGGTCTGCAGTGGTCAGTATCTATCAAAAGTGGTCCAAGGAAGGAACAGTGGTGAACTGGTGACAAGATGCACGTGGGGAGCAAAGGCTGGTCCGTGTAGCTCAAACTGCTGAAGAAGTTAATGGTGGTAATGCTCGATGAGTCACAACTGTTTTGGCAGCAAAAGGGAGACCAACACAATACTAAGCAGGTGGTCATAATGTTATACCTGATGTGGTGTATATGATGAATACGAGGATTTTTATAAACAGTTCGAGGCACAAGATGAATTTGAAGAATTGGTTAAATGAGAATGGAATGAGAAATGACACCAGGTGTTAACTCCAACAGCTTCATTATTATACAGACACACAGTCTCTCTCTCTCTTTCTCTCTCTCTCTTTCTCTCTGTCTTGCTCTAATAACTCTCTGTTAAAATATTTATTCAAAATAAATGTAATCTTATCACATATGGGAAACGCCCAGATCAGCGTCTCTCACCTGCTCAGTAGAACTGAGGCTACAGCCAGCCAAAGGCCAGTCCTCCGTCTGCAGCAGTAACAACAGTAAGAGGAATGCAGACAGTCACCTGACCCACTTTGACCTCTGATTGAAGGAAAGAGGAAAGTGCAAACTTACAAAAGTATTTGAAGGTTTCGTCGATTTGCTCGTAGGTGAGTCCCAGAGCGGCCTCTGGTGGCAGCAGTGGTGTGTGCAGCCAGTCATCGTGATCGTACCCAAACACATGGTCTGCCCTCAGAGTGTACCGGGGCAACTCCTCTGCCAATAAACTCACTATCTCCACCTCAGGCAAATCCACACCTGAACACACGTCTGCGTGTCACACACAAAAGACAACATAAATAAACAGGCGTTCCTTCTCCTAACCGAGTATATTTATCAGTGAGATATTTTTATGCTGCAACTATCATTGCGCTTATTTCACCAGAATTGTCTAAAAAGATAACCTAACGTGACGTCTACACCGATAGCCGTATACGACTCCTACCTGTGAGAGTGGACACGTCTTTGTGTGTTTTAACCTGGACAGGGCCATGCCTCAGATTCCCAGGAGAGAGGTGGAGGTCCGGGGTGAGGGGGCCACATCCCTCCTCCTGCTCCCCGTTCAGGGTGAAGTCGGCCCGCGGCTCCAGCAGGGCCTGAGGGGGACGAGACGGAGGAGAGGAACACAGGATGGGGACTGAGGATGTCTGAACAGGCCACTGGAGTTCAGGTTACTGAAGGGGTGTTGAATGCTGGTGCTGCCCTCTAGTGGCTAATACACTCAGTTGAGAAGGAGGAGGAAGAAAATCTGACCTCATTTGACCTGAAAGTAAAAAAAAATTGCATCAAGTTCTTTAAATTCTCAATGATTTATCAAAATAACCCTTTGAGTCATTTTTTTAATAATCTCTCTGTAACACTATTAACATTGAAAGAAAACTGTCCGAGTGCCGATATAAAACAGTGGGGCTTTTGTACAACCCTGTATCACTTTCGCTAAAAGCAGGCCAGCCTTCGCTGTGGCATTGATCTGTAATGGGATAGGTGGAGAAGAATAAGCCCTGGAGCTCAGCATTCATCTCAGTATGCGCATGAATTATGAAAGTTTTCAGCTCATATATCAAAGCATCATGATGTGAATAATGCATGTAACACCACGTGATGTTAAAGTCCTTTCATCAAAACAACAACAAACTTCCCTTGTCACGTTGTTTAATCCATAATACACCAAACGTACCAAAGTTTTTCTATGTGCATCTTCCCCAAATTGTTGCATAAAGTTGTAGGTACACATTTGTCTGGGATGTCTGAATGGAAGATCTCCTTCTATAGTGCTCTCTCGCACATCTTTGGGATGAACCTGAACGCTGACCCCCAGGCCTTCCTCACCTCACCTTCATCAATGCCTGACTTTTCTAACGACCTTGTGACTGAATGAATCGCACACAAATCTCTACAAAATCCAGAACATCTTCCTAGAAGACTTTAGGATATTATGACAGCAAATGTGCAACTAGATTTTCTAAAAGTGATGATTCGACATTCTGTGATGAGGATAAGGATGGGTTTCCTTTCGAGTCTGGTTCCTCTCAAGGTTTCGTACTAATGCCAGAGAGTTCCTCAGGGAGTTTTTCTTAGCCCTGTGACACCATTGGTTCATTCTTCAGGGACAGACTAACAATTATAAGGAAAAAACTTGTTCATTGTTTTATAAGCGCTGTATCACTGTGAAGCTGCTTTGAGACAAGTTTGAGAACGTGTATTTTACTTGATAACAGTTATAATAAAAATATCTGCAGAAGAACCACATCTGGGCGAAAAATTCAGGTGTCCGAATGAACCATTTGTGAATGATTGTCGATAAGTCTTGCTCTATAACAATATAATTATATACATGGAATATAAAAGTGTGAAAAGTATGATGTGAAAGCCATAATTGTCATTAGATTCCAGTGTGTACTACACTGTAATTACGGCGTCTTATTTTCTGCAGTGCATGAACTCGCTTTTAACTTCGGTCACATGAGGAGCAAAGTTGAAGGGTTGGATATCTCAAGGCCAGCGTGTTCCCACTCAGAGGCTGCGTACGTGTGTGCTGTCACACAGGCTATAGCTCAAAAGTGGCGGTGGTGGAGAGAAAGAGGAGACGGGGTGGGCAGGTAGACAATGTGAGAGAGAGAGAGAGGGAGAGAGTGCAAAAAAGAAGAAAGTAACAGAACAGCAGGACTTGAGATGATTTAAAGCAGGCTGTCCAAACCATTCTGAAAGGAGTACTTTCACCAGAGAGTTAAAGTGTGTATGTGTGTGTGTGTGTGTGTGTGTGTGTGTGTGTGGGATGGGGGTGGACCTGAACGTTCAAGTATATCTCATGCTGGATCGTTTGGAAGGCATACACACTCCAAAGCGTCACCTAGGAGACCAAAGGACTCTGAACCGACTTTACGAGCCGCAGGCGCTAATCTCAACCCGAGAGGAAAAAAAAAAGTGTGGTGACATTTTTTTTTTTTTTGGACGTGTAACGCCAGGTCACATCTAATTTACAAAAGTATTGGGACACCCTTGTTTTTTTCACCCGTATTGATGTTTTCCAAACTGTTGCACAAAGTTGGAGGCGCACAATTTTGTTTCGGTAGCACCTTTCACTTGAGCTAGGAGAGAGGAGGTAATGCACAAAGCCAGCTCCATAAAAGATATGGGTTGGAGTGGAAGTTCTTCGGCTGTAGAGCTCCTGCTATACACTGACTGAACCCCAGCAGAACTTAGCTTTAGTACACACATTCTTGTAGCTGAACGAGCACCAAATCTCTACAACATCTAGTGGAAAATCCCAGAAAAGTGGAGCTTATTATAACAGAAAATGTGAAATGGGATGTTCAAAAAAGAAGAGCATATCAATCTAATGGTCAGGTGTCCACATACTTTTGTTCATATGGTGAATGCAATGTACTAAAGAAAAACTCTGTTCATGAGAGTGACTTTACGTGTGCAGCTTTGAAACGGCCAAGGATGTTTGTCCTCTTGTTCTCATTTTTGCTTCCTGTGTTTCCTCTCATTGTCCAGGAACAAATGTTCAGGTGGGTTGCCTATGCTCAGAGAGTGTGTGTGTGTGTGTGTGTGAATGTGTTTTTGAATGCTTTCTACAATACACTGCCTTCCTGTCTAGAGTAAAATATCCCACTTTGCACTCAGAGCTCCTGTAATCAGCTTAGGGTCTTACCCTGATCATATGATAGTCATTTGGCAGCAAATTTAGTTTTTTTGCAAGACCTTCACAACGCTCATTTTAACAATTAAAACCTTCTGCAGGCTTGGAAAACTCTTCACGTTTCATAATTGTACCAAGTGTGGCCTTCACAAATAAAATATATCCTAATAGAAGATATCTCACTATGTCAATTTTCTCTATAACGCACCTCCTCCATGAACTACGCTGTAAAAAAGGAATTTCTTAATAGTTGAAAATCTTCTGATTTCTGTTTCATACAATGCAAAATTTACTGAAGGTCTACGGATTCAATGCTCTTCTCCATCTTTCTCTCCATCCCTCTGCCTCCATAGTTATCCAGCTTTTGTTCCAGCATCTAGGTCTGCTTTCATCCTCAGCGTAATTGACCTACAGCGCGTTCACTGATCACGAATATACAAGCAATTAGCGACATTAAAGCGCTTCATTGTTCCAGGCTTTTGAATACCGATCACGTGTTCGGCCTTTTGGGTCCGTTTGCCAACAGATACAGGATCTGTAATAAGGAAGGCTGTAGATAATGCTCGATTTTCCTTCTTGGAAGCATCTTTTTGTGTCGCCTGGAAATCCTGGATCGCTTGCACAACGCTGTAAAGGTGTGGCGTGATTATAGGCAGGAACTCTGCAGGAACTCTGTTCTGTTTGTATTATCCAAGGAGTTCTGATAAATGGTGCTGCGGTGAAACCAAAACTAAATCGTTCTGACAGTGTTTTGAATGCTTTTAATGCTCAGTGGGTGAATCTTCCTTATCAAACGTAGGTCTATCTTGTTGCGTCTTTATTCTCTGTTCCAGTTTAGAAAAAAAGCCTCCACCTATCGCTTATCACATATCACGTATTCAGTGGTGTTGGCAATAAAACACTGCCTACATGCTCTCCTGCATGCTCGCTCTCGCTCAGGCGCTCTGGCAATGTATGCCAAAGGGTTACAAGGACAAACAACTGAACAAAGAGCCTAAACGCACGCACACACACACACACACACACACACACACACACACACACAGAGGATATGTAATGTATCCTATTTCAACTGAATGGATTGACTTTTTAAAAATATTGTTCTACAAAGTCTTTCAAAACGGTCACCATCTTATTAAAGTCTTAAGAAGAACCACATTGTTTCACCTTGTGAAAGTATCCTGGAGTCATACGGACAAGCTGGACAAAAGTTTGTGGAACGTGCTTTTTGGACATCCCATTCCACATTTAGTCTCCATTTGCTCTTACAACAAGCTCCACTAGATGTTCCACAAGATTTTGTGGAGATTTGTGGAGATTCATTCATCCACAAGGTTGTTAGTGAAGTAACGCTGCAGATGATGTAGGTGAGGTGAGGAGGCCTGGGATGCAATCAGCATTCATATTTATCCCAGTAGGGTTGCTACAGCAGGAGATCTTCCACATCTTCCAACCCATGTAAAGCATATTTTCATGGAGCTAGCTTTGTGCACAGGGGTATTGTCTCCTGTTCAAGCGAAGGGAAAATGTCATGCTGCTCCATCCAATGGCGTCCTACACGATTGTGTGCCTCCAAATTTGTGCATCAGTTTGGAGGAGGAACCGCATACGGCTGGAAAGTTGATTTCTGGTTTTATTTGAACAATTTCTATTAAAATTACAGCGACCACTATGCACTTTGCATTATTATTATTATTATTTTATTTATTTATTCCAATGTGAATTAACACCTATTAACTAATAATTTTAATTTAAAAAGGGTACAATCATTTCGACATTTTCCAGACTGACTAATAATGTATCTGTGTTCAGGTTCTCATGGCGTCGAAGAGAAAGAGCATACAGGAAACGGAGAGGATTATATAAAGGAAGTAATTTTATATGAGCAGTATTTTGTGCACCACAACAAGCAGCATATTGTTGCCGGTGTCTGAAAATCCCAGAGCATGACATCATCATCATCATCCAAGTCAAACATGTGCTCCATGGGACAGACTCGGAGTGGTAGTTACACATTAACCCTCGGGGCCTCTCCCATAAACCGTTCCAGTATTCCATTCCACCTGTCGCTGCAGTTCAGCTCCACAGAATGCCACGCTGCTGAGAAAGAGGAACGAGTCGGCAGGACGAGTCACGCGTCAGCAGCACACTGAAAAACGAGGCTTCTCTAAAAGCCTGAAAAAGTATAAAGTACACTGAGAGACTAATCCAAATGTTGATCAGATCAAGCTGTTATTTGAGGGAGTTTGTGGGCTTTGATATGAAATGTCATTAGTAATATTGATGTAGATGTTACATCATAGCATTCCTATGATGGTGTGATGCAAACCTGTCGAACTGAACTGGGTCTGAACTCTGAACGAGCTGAACTGATACAAAAAGTGTGAAGTAGAGTAAAATAGAGTTTAGTTAAGTGCAGCACATTAGAGTGGTGTAAAGTAGAGCGATGTTGAGTAAAGTACAGTAAAGTACAGTAGTATAAAAAACTGTAGTGTAATGTTAAGTTCAGTAGCAAAAAGAGGTGAGTAGAGTAGAGTAGAGTAGAGTAGAGTAGAGTAGAGTAGAGTATAGTATAGTATAGTAGTGTAGTGTAAAGTAAAGTAGAGTCAAGTATAGTAATGTAATGTAAAGTAGAGCATAGTTGAGAAGAGTAGAGTAGAGTAGTGTAAAGTAGAGCACACTAATGTAAAATAAAGTACAGTAGCATAGAGCAGTGTAAAATACAGCAATGTCAATACAGTAAAGTACACTACAGTACAGAAGAGTATAGTAGTGTAAAGTAAAGTACAATTGAGTAGAGTATAGTAATGTATAGTATAGTATAGTATAGTATAGTAGTGTAGTGTAGTGTAGTGTAAAGTAAAGGAGAGTCAAGTATAGTAATGTAATGTAAAGTAGAGCATAGTTGAGAAGAGTAGATTAGAGTAGTGTAAAGTAGAGCACACTAATGTAAAATAAAGTACAGCAGAATAGAGCAGTGTAAAATACAGCAGTGTTGAGTACAGTAAAGTAGACTACAGTACAGTAGAGTATAGTAGTGTAAAGTAACGTACAATTGAGTAGAGTAAAGTAGAGTAGAGTAGAGTAGAGTAGAGTAGAGTAGAGTAGAGTAGAGCGGTAAAATGTGGAGCAATGTTGAGTAGAGTAGTGTAAAGTAAAGTAGCGTACAGAAGTGTAAAGTAAAGTAACGTGGAGCAGTTTAAAGCAGCGCTGCATAGAGTGATGAGTAGAATAGAGTACAGTAGAGTATAGTAGCGTAAAGTATGTTAGCGTAGAGTGTTGTAAAGTTGAGCAGTGTAAAGTAAAGCAGTGTTGAGAAGAGCAGAGTACAGTAGTGTAGAGTCCAGTAGTAGTACAGTACAGTAGTGCAAGTGCAAGTGAGAGTCGAGTTCAACGGAGTACAGTGTAGATCAAGATCAAAACATCCTGTCACTCATTCTGTGTCTTATGTTCCTTTAAACGCTGCTAGCTGTTCAGGCACTGACAAACCACGCGAACAGAACCAAAACCTCCATTCAAAACAAGTTTTATTCTCAGCTGGTTTATAAAAGACGAATGCTGATGACTCCTACCTGAACCTGGATCCTACTTTAAAGACAACAAGGAACCAGAAGAGTGCAAAAATCAACAGTCATAGCACAACGTCATCCAGTACCAGGTGGTGAAGCCATGCCATGATGTCAGGGTTAATGATTCAATCGCAAACTTGTGTCATGGTGTGTTTTAAATTATACTTTTTTAGCTAATGAAAACACCACCTGTCCCAATCAGGAGAAGATATCTCACGAAGATAACTCGTGCAATGTCTCGATAAAACGAAATGAAAACCATATTACCTGTAGGAAGTCATAAAGCAAAAGCCAAGCAAAGGAGCCATTAACAATAAACTGCAGTAGGACACACACACACACACACACACACACACACACACACACACACTGACATCCTGTTGATGTATTAGACTGCAGAGAAAGTGTGAATGTACTCACTGAATGTGCTGAGTAAACCATGCACTGAGCTAATGGACGTTCTGAGAGTCAGGTTCAGAAGCTTCCTCGGGTCCGGTGTCCTTGGCACTTTCGCTGTGTTACATTCTGCTTCTCATGCCCTGTTCAGTGAAAGCACCGCCTGTTTAGTGAAAGAGAGTGGACAGGGGTGGAGGAGGAGGAGGACGTTGGGAGGAGAACAAGGAGGAGGAGGAGGAATGGACGAAGATAACAGGAAGAATGGGCGGCACCAAACAAAGTGGGGGAGGGAACAGGACATATATGAGGTGGAGAGAAACAGGCAGTGAATGGACAAGGAAAGCAGAGCGAGGGTGAGGCACACGGATATGAATAAACCTGAAGATTGAAGAGAGGGATAGAGATGGTGGGGGTTGAGGGGAGTGCGAGTCAGCACCGGGTTGCTCATATTCAGGCACAGCTGCAGCCTCGGGTTTCCTTCACTATTCAGTCTCGCCCTGGATTCCATCATTCAGCTCCTCTTCTGTAATCCAAATAATAACACACACATATTGAATCAGATCGGACTGTCAAAACAAGCAAGACACACATGAATATCAGTCTGCTTCCTCCAGATATCACAGCAAACAACAAAGACACATGCAAAACACAGAGATGTGTGAGATTTGCATTGCTAAGCAGAGGCTCTATTTACACATGCACACACTGACCACTTTATCTCGTCAAAGGGAACACAATTGCTTTTTTTAAAAAGAGGTTAAGAAGGTAAAATGAGTCGATCTCATTCATCCACTAATAGCATGCTTTTTGCTTCCAGCTTTCAGCAGACGGCGACAGGCTTCCAGACCAGACACATAGCTCAGGTCACACAAGTCAGACGTCCAGGATTCACTATAGTGTTGACTATTTTTGTTGCTCAACACGGCTGACTGAAAGAGAGCTCGCTGGACCGGCAATGCTCAAGACCAGCTTTGTGGACTGTGTAGTTATACCAGGGGTATATGGTTAGGAAGTATATAAAACGGCTATTAGCATATAAACTGGATAACACCACGATTTGCATGTATGGCATTTGGTAGATGCTTTTTCCAGGGTGACTTACATTTATCTCATTCATTTAACTAAGCAGTTGCGGAATTAAGGGCCTTGTTTAGGGGCACCGGAGTTTCTGTCTGTCTGTCCGTCTGTCTGTCTGTCTGGCATATAATAATAAACTTAAGTTCAAATCAAAGCAAAACCGAACAGGAACGCATTTGATTTTTATGCCGTCATGGAAAAATTTCTATTACATATGCATTTATACATATGTAATTATGCAGAAGTATTGGGACACCTGACTTTTCCACACAAATTTGGAGGCACACAACTGTATCAGACATCTTTAGATGCAGTAGCATAAAATTTCCCCTCTGCCTGAATTTGGAGACCCAAACCTGTTCCAGCATGACAATGCCCCTGTGCATAAAGCCTGCTCCATGAAGATCTGCTTTACATGAGTGGGAGCGGAAGATCTCCTGCTATAAACCTGACCGTGTGGCTCCGAGAATCTCACGCAAAAATTCACAAGCACGCTCCAAAATCTAATGAAACTCCTTCCCAAAAGAGAAGAGAATATTCTAACAACAAAACGGGGGGAATATGATGTTCAGAAAGATTCACATCCCCAATCTAATCTCAGGTGTCCACAAACTTTTGTCCATATAGTATAAATGCTGATGCATCTAAAATTTAAGATGATCTGATGTCACTGGAGTACAATATATTTTTAGATTTTTTGATTTTTCTTCTAATTAAAGACACATATCACATACACATATCACCGTTACTGTAAGGAATCAAATACACGTCCCAGGTGTAATACACTGTACACACAGGTACATCAGGTGCAAATCATGACCTTGAGTGACCTACAAAAAGCGCAGGAAAAGGTCAGGTTAGTGCATTTGTCTAGGAATGTTTCACATTTAGTCCTTTGAACTTTCAGCTGCTTAGACATGCTTCCACAACGTGGTGAAGCTGACTGAACTGTAACACGACATAGAGCATTCATAAAGCTTTATAAACGACGACAACAACAAACAAACTATTAGGAATGAGGAAAAGCAACTTAACAAGAAGTGTTCATGAGTTTGGTTTTTAATCTCTTGACCTTGTTAATGTTGTTTGCTGACTGACATGTAATTTGTTATTTATAATTATAACATATATATGATGTTATAATTGGATGTTAGAAGGAAAAAGACCTGAAAGATCATGTCCCTCCCTCCATCCCTCCCTGCCAGGGAACCAGAAGCCCAAGAAGCTCCTCTTTTTGTAGTTAAGTATGATTTATAAGTAGATTAAACATACTTTAAGCCTGTGTTGTGTAGTCAGTCGACGCTTCGCTTCCTTTTTCGAGCTTTCACAGGCTACCTGCTCGCTGAGACCATGTAATCCGACAGGGGGCGCTCTCTGCCCTGACATCATTACACTGCTTTGTCTCCTAACTTTCTTCAACTTGAAATCAGTGTATTCCTCTCACATTTCTGTAATTCTAATAAAAATCTTTATAAATTAGTTTATATGACAAACACAAGTAATAACATACTTAAAAAAAAAAAAGTTATTTATATATATATATATATGTGTATATATATATATATATATATATATATATATATATATATATATATATATATATATTCACACAGAATTCTGATGATGGATTTGGGAGGACATGCCAAGAACATGCTTTGCAGGCTGATTGATATTTGCAGATTGTTTGGTGTGTGTTTGTGTGTGTGTGATTCTGTCCATAATGTCCCCTAGTTTGTGTCCCGAGTTCCCTGGGACAGGCTTCAGGCTATGGGATGGCTACGTGTAGAATGTAAACGGTATACAGAAATTTCTATTCAGTTTTATTTTATTTGTATGCTGCTTTTGTCACAAGAAATTATTATAACATGGAAAAAAAACAACAACACCGTTTTGCCTATAAGTATGTCCCTGATGCGAGCGAGAGATCACAGTGGGGAGGGGAGGAAAACTCTCAAAGATAAAATAAAGAAGAAACCTTGACAGGAACCAGAATTCTGGGTGACATAAAATACGCTTTTCTTTTTTATTTATCAGTTTGATTGTATACTTAATGAATATCACTGAACAGATTCCTTTGTCCGTGTCATTAAGTTGAATAAACTCATCCCACTGTTGGGAGAACAATCAGGGTTCTGTATACTGTTCCCTGTTGAGGAGGATGTCAGGCTGTTTAGTGTCTGTGCAGCTAAATGTGGCCTTGCAGATGCTGAAAAAGCCCCGACTGCAGCTATTTCAGTTCCTCAAGACAACCACGGAGCCTCGACACGGCCCTCATAATGTTCACCAGAGCTGGAACATGTTGACCTCCACATCGTTACTAATCAGGTATCTGAGTGTGCAGGTCTTTTCGTGTATGTTTAAGTGTGCAGGTCAATACTAACAATCATCTTAATTTCAGCACCGAGTGCAATAACGCTGCAGAAACTGATGGAGAAATCAAACAATCAGACTTGGGATTTGACCTTGCAATCTTCAGCAGCCCTGCCAAGTCAGCGAGAAGCTCTGAGAGTGCAAACAGATATTTGCAGACTTCAAACTTCAAAAAAAACCTGGGTGTCAATTGTTCCATCACATTTTGCAACAAGTGCTTGATGTATCCTTGTATATGTTATGAGGAGGTTTAGCTGGAGATCCATTGCTCGAGAAGCTCCTATAATAGATCATGTGAAATGTTCTCAGCGAGGACACTTTCCATAAATGCTGCATACACAAAGAAAATATGTATTAACACACACACACACACACACACACACACACACACACACACAAATACACACTTACATGCACAGGGTGTATCAAAATACTCCATACCTAGGGGAAATAAACATTTCTTAGCGAAATAATCCACTTATGATGTGTGTGTGTGTGTGTGTGTGTGTGTGTGTGTGTGTGTGTGTGTGTGTAAAATTCTTGTCATGGCTGGATCGGGAATTCGGTTGTAGGATTTCTATGAACATGTGATTACATGCACAGCACCAGATGTTTAGCATGTGTTCCTCATGATTTTGAAAAACGACTCTGTGACAGCAATGTAGATGATATGTCATAAAACATGTATAAATGTCTTCAGAATTGCTTTTATTCAGTTGAGACCCAAACCTGCACCTGTGCACCAAGCCAGCTCCATGGAATGAAGAGGAAGATCTCCTGCTATAGAACTTCAACCCTACTGAACACCTTTAGGATGAATGTGAATGCTGACTGCACCCCAGGCCTTCTCACCTTCTCACCTGACTTTTCTTTAAACCTTGTGGCTGAATGAAAACAAATCTCCACAAAATGCAGTGGAACATCTTCCCAGAAAAGTGGAACTTATTATATGATGCATTGAGATGTTCAAGAAGCCCCAAACTTATGCTCAAGTGTCCACAAACCTTTAGCTATAGATGCAGGATCTGGATTCTGATGAACTCAAAACAGTGTGTTTCTGCATGACTTTCTTGACAACTTTTTGGTTTTCGTTGGGCTGCTCCTAAAGCAGTAGTCTTCCAAGATCTAAAGATCTGACTAGATGTCTAGAAAGCATTAGCGTTTGCATCCTAAACACCAAAAGAACAAGATGAAAAATTTCATGGAAGATCTTTCTGAAAGAGATCTTCACCTGGTCAGCCTGATCCAAGGTTGAAGACTGGTCACTCTCTCTAGATGTGTCTCTCGTATTCGTCACATGTCTTGGTGATGATATAAGGTGTCTAGACAGAATCCTTTTGCGTAGTCTGCACCATGCTCTGATCTGTAGTGGGTTTTGAAGCAAGGTTGCTGATATTCCATCTCGCATGATTTCATTGTGATAATTTAATACTGTAGTTATAGTTCCTGTCAGCGCCAACGTGCATGCGAGGTTTCATGATGTAATTGGTTTAAGGTAATGATATTCAAATCGATCAAAGTCACATTTGAATATAGACATTGAAACATGTTAAATTGAGTTTTTGAGTGCTGAAATCCTGATTTGATGGGAAACTTCATGTTTTATATGTAAACTATACAAATATGTGGGTCAACTGTGTATTGTATATTTTAGTGATTAAGACACTGGAACCCTAAACAAAGGGTCAAGCTGCTGGGCCCTTGAGCAAGGCCCTTAAACCTCAACTGCTCAGTTGTATAAATAAAATTATTTGGATTGGATTATGGCACCTGGCAAATACTCTAAATGGGGATGTTTTTCATTGCAAAATGTGACATGGTCTGATGGGACCTTGGTCAGATTTTCTGCGTGTAATTCAAAAACAATACTGTTCCCAGGAAGCATGGTGGGGGAGGCATCACGCTATGAGGTCGTATCTCTACAGCTAGGACTGGAGCTCTTGCCAAAAATGTTTTTTATCACAAAAAAAAACACACCCCTCTGAAAGATGGAAATCAAGAAAAAATCTCACAAAATCAAAAATCTAACTAGAGAAAAGAACACCTTCTAATGAAGAGGACCTTTTTTTTTTTTTTGAACGGCCCAATCCGAGGGCAGATCAATATCCTGTCCAGAATTTGTGGACCAAAATATTTTCACTTTCATTTTGAAAATTTTCATACGTCTTGAATTACGGGAATACACACTTATTCCTCCGCAGTGTCGTATGGTTCTGCTTTTTCACTTCCCACAACACAATTTTGTTGACTGATACATCGGATTAAAGGTCAGGAGAAAAACACTGCCATGGTTTGTCTTTGTTTATGCCCAAAGAATTATTATTTTTATTTAATATGAAGCTTGACAACCAAATTCTCCGACAAATGAACCTCCACGGCAGGTGAAACTTGAAGGTAGGAACCGAAACGGCCTGCTCAGATACCCGTATGTCTAGCCTCGAGTATGACTCATGAATGTGAGACTGATAAGGTATGACGCCATTACAGGTGTGGCTGCTAGTGGGGACATGTCCTCACATACCAAACAAACCAGTTTATGTGTTTTAAAAACGCAAATGAAATGTGATACAGTCGGTTTTGTGATCCACGACTCTTTTTAATGCATTTCTTTAAACACACAAACACACACAAGCTTTTATAAGATTCGTTTCTAGGTGTTGCATTTTAGATGTAGATATTGTGTGTGTGTGTGTGTGTGTGTGTGTGTGTTGTGTAGTGCTGGGTGTGGCACGAGTGCTTTCACTCCCGGGGGGGCGGAGCTTTGGATCTCGATCCCTGCCTGTATCTTCCGTGAGAGGGTGTGTGTGTGTGTGTGTGTGTGTTTGGAATTCGGGCAGAGCTCAGCGCTGCACACGGACGGAAGTTTCGAGGCTGAATTTGTGTTGTTTCTCGGAGAGGTCGAACAAAAAGGTGAGCGAATTCGTGGGTTTTCTTTCCGGAAAATACCGGATCCTTACTGGGAATTCTTTGTATTTCCTCTCTCGGTGTCGCTCTTCCGGGGAATTAGGGTTTTCTTTTTTTTTTGGTGGGGAATAGAATAATCCTTTTGGCTTGTTTTCTGGGTTTATGGTGTATTTAGGGTTATTAATCTGAAATCTTGAGGTCTTCCGGTGTGGGTTTTCACACTTGCGGCTGAAATTCGCTCGCACTTCCGAGTGTCGGGTTTCGGCTTTGATCTTTTTTTTTTTTTTTAATGGCAACTTTGTTTCGTTTAGCGGTTTAAATCGGGGTCGCAGTTTCTTCTCTCACACACACACACACACACACACACACACACACACACTCATCACTGT
This sequence comes from Silurus meridionalis, assembly GCF_014805685.1. Taxonomy (NCBI): domain Eukaryota; kingdom Metazoa; phylum Chordata; class Actinopteri; order Siluriformes; family Siluridae; genus Silurus; species Silurus meridionalis. The sequence continues at coordinate 25,784,684 of NC_060892.1, forward strand.
GACACTATTATCCGCTCTGTTCCCATGTATATTAAAAGCTACTCAAAAACAAAAAACACAACAAAAAAAACCGGAAGCGACTGTTTCTTGCCCCCATTTGAGACCCCAGTCCTGCATTGTCCGAGTCTAAATGTCAGCCCTCAAAGGCCAGCTCTGTGTTCCTGTTTACTGCCTCCTGAAACTTGTAGCATATTTTGAAAGTGAACTTTTGAATGGATTCCGTTCACACGATCATAATTCGGTTTACTCGATCCGGATCTTTTGGCTTCAAGATGATTGAATTAGGACCTGGAGGCTTTTTCTTACTTTTCATTAGAGGCAAAGGTTATGAAACCACACCTTGGAATCCACTTTTATTAGAGAAGGAGAGAGAGAGAGAGAGAGAGAGAGCGCGCAATGCATTGTGGGGGTTACTACTAGTGTGAAGGGTTGCTATGAACCTTAGTGAAATTGACAAAACTGCAAAAAGGCCCTATTTTGTGTGTGTGTGGGGGGGCTTGGTGTGCAGCCTTCATTTACCGAAAAAGTTTCCTTTTTCTTCCTCAGGTCATTGTTGAGGTTTTGATTCATATCATGGTGTAGTCATGATTTGAGTGTGTGTGTGTTGTGAAAGGACTTGGGTGGAGCTTTATTTTTTCATGCTTGATTCATACACAGTAATAATCGTGCAAGACAAAACACCTGTCATTCACCTGTACCACCCTTTTGTCCTGAACGTCCCACGCCCCAGGTAACTTCGGCGATAAAGTTTTTTTTTCGTGTCTGTTTTTCCCCCCAAAGTGTCTGTGGAGATGTTTTTTTAATTAATACCCCACAGAGGCAGTTCTACTGCTGATTGTTTTTTCCTCTCTGAGTCATTTTTGCTCCACAAATGGGGGTGTGTGTTGGGGGGGGTCTTTGCTTTTGTGTCGTGGTGTTTAGCAGTGCAGTCAGGACACACTTGCTGTCCAGCTGTACGTATTAAAGCTCAGATTTACTGTAGCTGGGAACCAGGATACGGAATCGTCTCTTAAAACCCCCCCGGTCATGTTAAATCCCCGATCATGACCTACATCAGGAAAGGAAGGAAGGAAAGAGTGATAGCCCTGTTGGTAAACACACATCCAGAGAGGACAAAGTGGGATTTGGTTGATCTGTTTATACACTATATGGACAAATGTTTGTGGAAGCATTCCATGTTTAGTCTCCATTTGCTGTTTTAATAACCTCCTCTCTTCTGGGAAGATGCTTGTCACAGATCCTGTTCTCACCAGTCAGGCTGCACACGTGTGTACTTTGTGTCATGTTACGGGTTTCCTGTCGTCCATTGAATGGCACGTTAATTGCTAATCGCTCCGTTTATAACGCGAAAGCAAGACGATCTGCTTGTCGCTTCACGTGTCGCTTCAGAACCACACAACAACTCGAGGCCACTGTGCGACTCTAGACTTCACAATGAATAATTTAACTTCGGGACTTTTTGTACTCCTGTCATTCGCTATTCCGAATCGAATCCCATAATAATACGTCAGCGTGAGGTCGACGAGAAGCACGAAAGGGACACAGAGACGACGCTGTCCACACATTCGCGACCTCAGTATTGTGGATGGTATTTAGACAGTGATGGAAAAGTGGTTAGGCGTGTGTCATCCAGGAAGCAGACCAGGGTGGGGAAACAAATAACGCCATTCTGGGAACGTTCACACACCGGAGACACGTGTCACGGCCGTGAGGAAGCGTTCTAAATAAAGCTGGACGTGTTTGACCTTCGGGGTCACGTCGCAATGGATTAATGCGCCAGATATATTCAGATGTTTCTTTCTGGTGTAACAGATTGTGCCTGAGTGTGTGTGTGTGTGTGTTGTCAGCGTTGCTGGTTTGAGAGGACAGGACTGAGCACTCGTGCACGTCGATACACACATCCGAGCGGCCGTACCGCACTTCCTCACTAACGAGAACAAAGTCAATGAAATCCTCCGGGAGCTCAGATGGGACTCAAACCCGATCACTTCCTGCTTCGGGATTTGTTTTTTTGATAAAACAAAACCACAGTGTGTGTGGGGTTTGTTCTGTTTAGCTTTATATTCTCACCATTTTCGTTTTTTTGTGAGACTGTTCTGCTTCTCCATTGTCTCATGAGCTTTTTGCTCGGGCTGTACCTCTTCCTGTAGCGCTCCTCGAGCCAATGAAATATTAACCAGCTGTCACTTTGCCTCACCTGTGATGCAGACCTCTGGCTGCTAACCCCAAATACGCTTCACCCACCGCTAGCTTAATAATAGATCTTTTTAACACTGCAGCTCGAAATGACATGATTTCTGGCCTCGACCTGCTCAGATGTTGTGGGAAATTAAGTCAATCTGTATTTCTCCCAGAAGACCTTTATTTTTTCTTGCAATCCAGGTTGATATTCGTGGAAATATTTAATATCTAGGTCCAAACAGACATCCTGTTGTTGTCCTGTTTGGTGGACAGAATGCCATAGGGGGGTGTTTGTGTCGAATATAATCTGCACAGCTCAGGCCCGGTCTTGGTAAACTGCACTTGGCCTCGTTCTCACATCGCTCTCTTTTCATGCTTCTGTGAAGTGAATCCATCATCCAGAACAGGCTCTGATTCACTCCGCTGTCCGTCAAGGCACTTTTCTTGCCCTCTCGCAAACCCCCCGCCTTCCCCTCCCACCCTCCCTCTATTTCTCTCCTCAGGAATGCAGGGAGAACATGTTTTTTTTTTTTATGCTTTCATGTTCCTCTTCCAAAACTCCATGAACACGCACGTCTTACTGTACCTTCAGCGGCGTCCGGTGGGTTTCTCCATTTCCCAAATTCCACTATGGGTAACAACCCGAGAAACGAGATTTACGATAAAATCGAGTTTTTATCGTTAAAATAATTGTACTTAAGACGAAACAATGGCGCAGCTTGTCAAAGCATGTAAAAAAAGGGAGTCGTCAAAGTCGCGCCGTAACGACAGATCCTTCAGGCGTTCCCCAAGTCGTATCGCTTGCCTCCTTACTGTCTGATGAAGAATCCTGATTTATTCAGGTGCACTCTGGAAAAAAGATCGCAGCGCCCTCTATTGGCGATATTTAAATTTCAGGAGCGAGTGCGTTTCTCCAATAGAAACACGAGACGGTAGATTTGAAGGTGCTATGCCGAGGTTGGAAAGAGAGATGGTTTAGATGTTGCTGGAGCATCATCGTCTGTGGTTACTGACTGGTAACGCTTCGGGCGCTAATTCTTATTAGGAGCAGGTAACGGATCTCTGTACGCAGTGAAAATTCTGCTGTAATGTGTATATATATTTATTCATTTTTCTCCTGGAATGGCTGGATGATGGAGATACTTCGCCTGAGGTGAAGTTCAGCAGTCCAGCTCGGGCCACCTGCTCACTGGCATGGAGCTCGTTTTCCAGCGGAAATAAGCCAGTGTCTGGGGAGCGCTCCCTGACCACAGGCTCTTAACATTATGGACTCAGCTGGTTGCTCTGTCTACTTCCAAATCCATTAACCGTGTGTGTGTGTGTGTGTGTGTGTGTGTGTGTGTGTGTGTGTGTGTGTGTGTGTGTGTGTGTGTGTGTGTGTGTGTGTGTGTGTGAGAGGGAGAGAGAGAGACACGGACTCCTCAATTTTGGAGCAATTTTGTTATCATCCACTTGTGGGAATTTACGCTGCCTGAATTATTTCTGCAGACGACTTGCATTCGATGTTTTATATGCAAATGGTCGACGTGTTATTAAAATAAAGTAAGTTGTTTCTCACCGGCGGCTCGGGCGAAAACGCGAACACACCCGAGGAACCACACCTCAATGTCAGAATCCTCGTCAAGCCTGAGGGAAAGGAGGAGCGTCACAGAAAACAAGTGTTTGTTAGAACTCTGCTCTGTCAGGCCTCTGATTGACTTTCTTCATTTCTCTCTCTTTTTTTTTTGGGTGTGGCTGTGAGCACGAGAGTCTGGGAGAGATGTTTGAGGTGATAAAGGGAGACGTAGTCATTGCCAATGAACGAGAGAATGAGGGAGGGAGGGAGGGCAAAAGACCGAGAGAGAGAGAGAGTGTGAGAGAGAGAAAGCTCGGGGTGTGGAATGTCACACCAGGATTAGAGAGCTGAAGTGGTGGGCTTGGCCAGGCCTGGTATGACTGCACCACGTTACACTGTGGCCTGATCTCAGGCTTTGTCTCTGGCTAATCCACAACACCCCACCACACCGTGTTTACCCCACCATCCTCCTCCCCTCGGGCATTTCATGACAGGGTGTAGTGCGAAAACACACCTGGCAACCCAGCGGCCCTGTAACTCTGTAAGTACAGTGAGGTGAAGTTATTCATTATCTCACCCTCAGGATGAAGTCCAAAGTCTGGAGCGAACTCTTATCTGCGTCCGATATCAGCGCCGTTCTGTAAAACCCGGACGCGTTCAGCACAATCGCACACTGTTTCCAGACCTGCTTTAGAGGAAAACACTCCAGTGCACTCGATTTACCTGCGTCGCAATACAGGCTGGTGTTCGTGGCCTGATTGATGAATAGATTCGACGATGAGCATAAATCAGAAATAATAAAAAGAATGAGTTGCACTCAGAAGCTACTTTTTCACTGTCTAGTCACAACGCGTATATGTACATGCCTGACTAATCACACCAGCGTGTGTGTGTGTGTGTGTTCAGCAGTTCATTACACATTTATTTCCCCGTAATAATAAGGGCCAGGTTCCGATTGCCATTGAGGAGGTCACGGGTGCTCGGGCGCTGTGAGATGTTCCACTCATACCTTCCCACAGAAGGTCTTCACAGAGCTGGCTTTGTGCACATCGACATTGTCAGGAATCAAACTTCCACTGAAAAGTCTTCATTCTACATGATATAAACCTTCTAGTCAGTTTGGAGATGAACCACATTTGGAGGTGATGGTCAGAGGAAATGTATATTTTCATGAAACATGCTTTATATTTGTTGAACTGGAAGATCTCCTGCTATACTGAGCTTCTCAACCCTATCGAACACCTTTGGGACGAATTGCTCGGACTGCAATCCAGAATCTAGTGAAATGTCTTTCCAGAAGATACGAAGCACAAACCAATCTTACAGTCAAGTGTCAAGTAGGATCTCAGCGAGATCAGTTTTTTTCCGAATGTCTCGATTGTGGCCGTGAGCCACCACAGGTTGATCTCCGCTTCAGTAGCAGCCTGTCGCTGTCCTCTAACGCAGACATCACCGCTACATTAGTCATATTAAGAAGTAAAACGATTGAGCTGATTTGTAAGGTTTTTAAGGAGTGTTTGGGAAAGTATTCACGCCTCTCCTTTCACTGGAAAGTTGAGAAAGCACAGCGTGTTGCTTCATGGGAGGAGGACACCAGTCATACCTGTTACCTGTTTGTACATGTTCTTATCGTCCCCCCTGGCAACAGTAAACACAGCGGATTTACGCTTTTACTCATGTACAGTCCGGTTCCTGGGAAATACACCCAAGTGCTATTGAAGATTGTGTTTGTGGTGTGAACACTTTTTATGCTTTTATGACACCCTTTTAAACATCAAGAAAAGAAACGGTAAAATCTACATGTCCATATGCAGCATTTCAAGTTTGTTTTTTTCTAATCGTACACTTTTGGGTTTATGTTAATGCTGGAGCATAATTACGGCTCTTGCGGCCGAGCATGACCGAGCTTGTTTCTACGTTTGACATTTTTTTTTTTAATCTCCTCGAGCGTTTGCTTCGCGTTTGCTCTGTCAATATTCAGAACCTGAGCAATGGGATGGTCAAAACAGAAAACGTTTTATCTGTATAATTGGAGATGTTTACACTGTTTACCAGGCCATGATTTTTCATCTTCAGCCATATTATTTTCTAAATCACATGTGCTGAACTCGACTTCGCGCACACACACACACACACACACACACACACACACACACACACACCCCGCTTATGTCTTCTACATCAAGGAGTTGGCGAGTGTCAGATTCCTGCTGCGTCCAGGATTGTTTGCTTCTGTGTGGGAGTCCGGCGCTGGGTTGCTTTTTGAAGGCCTCATGTGAAGACTTAAGTGTTTAACGAGAAGCTCAGAGCATTTTATGTTCGGTTTTCATGCGAGGTTCGATCTTTGTAATATTTAACCATCAAGATCGTGTAAAAGCTGTGCAAAAGGACCCTCATATAGCCCTGTAGCTTTTTTATTTATTACAGTTCTTGCTTAGTCCATTTGCGTTTTGAACTTTGGATCCGAAGTTCGAGAGTTCAGATTCATGCCACTCCAAGCTGCCAATCATTGGCCCCTGAGCAAGGCCCTAACCCCATAGCTGCTCAGTTGTGTGAATAAGAAAAATGTAAATCGCTCTCGACAAGGGTCATCTGCCAAATGGTATAAATGTATTTAATCTTTAGTTTGACACAGAACAATGTTGTTCAACTGTTTTTCAGAATGAGAATGTATGAGAACATACAAGGGGTATGGACATTCACCTTGGGGAAGAGGGTGAAGTCCTGAATCTGGCATGTAGAGTGGGTGCGGACTTGGTAACGCATGTGGTCAGAATAGCACCGGTCGCACAGCTCCCGATGTACACAGGACGATGTCTATTGACTTATCGAGGTCGGTGCTCCCCGTGACCGTGCGTGCGGCCTTGTGCTGCCACCTGTTGGGCGGTTACAAAACTAGTCCCGAAACTGTTCATTATCACCTAGTATCGTGCGTCCTACACGTGCTTGAGTTTTTATTCCTAATTCCAAAACTTGATTAATAAACACACAGTCTTCTCTGAATATGACGCTTTAATCCCCAGTAGTCTGGTCGAAACACACGCCGGACCCCTCCTGCCATGATGTGTGTATGTTCTACCTCCATCAGAGCGGAGGTCTGTTATTACATCCAGTGCGAACTCGGATACCATCAATAAAAAAGGGGTTAAATATCGAGCGGATGCAACCGGGAGCCGTCCTGGTCATGCAGTTAAACCCATTAGCATTGACGCCGGATGGTGTATTCGAACTTCAAAGCATGGACTTGCCTTATGACTCTTACTTGCTTTTGTGAGCGCGCGTGTGTGTGTGTGTGCGCCTAACCCACGTAACGCGTCCTTTACTTTGTCATGCTACAGAAATACGAAAAAACATCTTTAAAACATACACACCAATACCAGGGGTATAAAAACTCAAGTTAGCACAATGTCGCTGTTGCTACTCGCTTCGTACCGGAAATACGGTTTGCTCTGCGCATGCATGAAAACGCTAAAGCATCCACTTCCTGGTTAGCAGCTAACGCTAGCGCTATGGATTCTTTAGCGTTTTCATGCATGCTCAAGGCAAAAACGTTATTTTGCTGAAATAAGTAGAACATATCTTTTAGAAACGTACATATAAAATGTAAATCTGTATTTCCCAAATGCGGCCTAACAAATGTAAACTATTTAATACAATGTTTTTATTATTTAATTAATTTAATTGGTGCCGATTATATTGATTACTCAATTTTATTTCAAATGTTAACCGAGGTACGTATCGAACCGTGAATTTTGTGGAAATCAGGACACCCTGTGCATGAAATGACCTGTACACTCGAATTAGGAGACCCAGACCTGTTCCAGCGTGACACAAAGTGCACAAAGTCAGCTGCTATAGAGCTCTGACCCTATTGAACACCTTTTGGGATGAATATGAACACACCCCTTTCTTCAAATTTCCATCAAACCTAGTGGAACATCTTCCTAGAAGAGCAGAGACATTTAGAACATGAGGAGAAAAAACAAAAGCCTCAGACGGGGGGCAGGAGATGACTTGAGGGTAGATGGCGTTAGTTAGTATTCAGAAATGAGATTTGCTGTACTAATCATATTTTGAGTGTGTTTGTTTCCTGTGAAGGTCAGCGTGAGTCTGGGTGAGACGGAGAATCCATCAATTTTGTGAATTGAATTGAGGAACATTAAGAGACTCGGTGGTGAAAATGTAGGCTTGGTTAGGGTAGGCTCAGGTGTGTGTGTGTGTTTGTGTGTGTGTGTGTGTGTGTGTGTAGGGTGAATCACGCATAGCCGGTTCTCCGACTTGTTTGTGGTTATGACAGCTCATATCTATCCCAGTGTTTGTGTGCAGAGACACAGGTCAAAGTTTCTCTCACACAATGTGCCACTCCCTGATGTTTCTACACGCACACACACTACACACACGCACACACACACACACACACACACACACACACACACACACACACACACTTAACCGAGCTCCTCTGTGCACACACCACCGTCGTCTCTCTTGGAAAACATAATTGGATTGTGTTTGATGATGTCAGGGTTTTATTGATTGTGGAAGTCAGTAATATTTATTGTTTTGGGTTGTTTGTTTGTTTGTTTTTACAATGATTATTATTAACTTCATATTTTCTCTCTCTTTCTCGCTCCAGGTTTGGACATTTGGCTTTGATTGAGCCGACGCCTCAATGATGGCAATGCAAAGTAAGTCCTGTTGGAAATCAAGGTTCTGCCCAGAGCACTGTTAAATCAGACCAAATCGTATTTTTTATTATAATAAAGCCATGCGCACTATACGGTCAAAAGTATCGGGACACCTGACTTTTCCACCCGTATGTGCTTCCTCTCCAAACTTTTAACAGTTTTATATCAGATGAAATTTTTCCTTTATTTGAACTTGGAGACCCCGAACCCGTTTCAGCTCCATGAAGATCTGCTTTACATGGTTTTGGAGTGGAAGCTCTCCAGCTTTAAACCCTATTGAACACCTCCGGGATGAATGTGAACGCTGACCGCACCCCAGACCTCCTCACCTTCTCCTCTGCTTCACACATCCTTATGGCTGAATGAATCTCCGCAAAATCTAGCGGAACATCTCCCGGGATGAGTGAAGGTTATTATAAGAGTAAACGGAGGCTAAATGTGGAACGGGATGGTCAAAGAGAAGCACGTAACGATCTAACAGTCTGGTGTCCGCAAACCTTTGGTCATATAATGTTTCTCTCGGTGTTCTTTTTTTTGTGTAATCAATCACTTCATCGTGAAAAATCTGATAAAGGATTCTAAACTGTGTGTGTGTGTGTGTGTGTGTGTGTGTGTGTGTAGTGGGTGAGCGTGATGGTGTGGTGAAGGTTACAGAGTGGCAGAAAACGTATTATACGGCAGATTCAGGCATCCAGTCAGGAGCCACCACAGTGCGTACAGACAATGAAGGGCCGGAATACAGCAAGTCCTACACCTTCACCTCCACTGTTAACGAGCACCCTGCAGGTGAGACACACACACACACACACACACACACACACACACACACACACACACACACACACACACTCCTGATGTACACAGGACAATGTCTTTTGGCACACTGACTTATGAAGGTCGGTGCTCCCTGTGAGTGTGCGTGCGGCCTTGTGCTGCCACCTGTTGGCGTGTTACAAAACTAGTCTCAAAACTTTTTTGATATTATGAAAACAGGAAAAAAAAAGTCCAAAGCGTTTTTTTTTTTTAGGTGCACAGCCGCCTTCCTCATATCTGTCGTGTCTATCGTGCATTAAAACCAGAAGCTCTGTCTCGTTTCCATGACGTTTTGAATTGGTGAACGCAGACCAGATTGTTGTTCCTGTTTTCAGGCTTTTTGTTCCTTTTTTCAATGATCACTTCTCGGTTCCTGAGCGCACACAAACCCGTACCAACTCTCTCATTCAGACCTGGACTCTCAGTACACCATGACCCGGGCTCAGCGCGTGAGGCAGGCCATGTTCCCCGAGACCATGGTGGAGGGGACGACCATTTTGTCCACCCAGATGGAATCGTCCCAGCAGACCAACGTCCAGAAGCTGGCCGAGCCTTCACAAATGCTCAAGACGGCCATCATTCACCTGATTAACTACCAGGACGATGCAGAGCTCGCGACCCGCGCCGTTCCTGAACTCACCAAGCTCCTCAATGATGATGACCAGGTACCTGAGGGGCTTTAACCTGTACCCTCATGGACTGTATGTCTAAGATGGTTTAAACAGGAGATCCGTGCATGCTGAGGAAGATATGAGCATCTTGTTCATTTTGCAGGTGGTGGTGAACAAAGCAGCGCAGATAGTGAACCAGCTGACTCGGAAAGAGGCGTCCCGGCGTGCCCTGATGCAGTCTCCTCAGATGGTGGCGGCTGTGGTGAGGGCCATGCAGAACACCAACGACATGGAGACGGCTCGCGCCACCGCCAGCATCCTACACAACTTGTCGCACCAGCGCGAGGGCCTACTGGCCATCTTCAAATCGGGAGGAATTCCCGCGTTGGTGCGCATGCTCAGGTGAACACTCGTGCCGCACAAATAGGATCATCTTGGATCTTAGAACCTTGCAAACAGTTTGTGTAGATCCAAATCCATGCTTTGGAAGTGTGATTTGGGCGAGATGTGTTTATCGTGAGGAACCTCAGCAAACTGTAATGCACTATAATCATATCAACCAAGTGATGTCTGTGTCGCAGCTCTCCTTTGGAGCCTGTGTTGTTCTACGCCATCACCACGCTCCACAACCTGCTTCTGCACCAGGAGGGGGCCAAGATGGCCGTACGTCTGGCTGATGGTCTGCAGAGAATGGTGCCGCTGCTGAAGAAGAGCAACCAGAAGTTTCTGGCCATTACAACAGATTGCCTTCAACTTCTCTCTTATGGCAACCAGGAGAGCAAGGTGTGTGTGTGTGTGTGTGTGTGTGTGTGTGTGTGTCTCGCTCTCTGGGATTTTGTTTTCGTTCTTTTGTTATGAGATCTTCACCGATCAACGTAGCACCCGCAGGAACCAAGGTTTTCCAGCAGAGCGTCACAAGAGCTTTCTTCTCCCAGTGCATCCTGGTGCTTCTACAGCATGATCCATCAGATAAGAATCCAAGTTTGTGCTGCTTAAGATCGTCTGTGGAAACAGACCAGAATGATCCTTGTTCACGAGTGCTTTCTTTGAGCACTTTTGGAAGATTAAACATAACAAACTGAGAAACGTACTTATTATCTCCTTGGAACGGTGGGAGTCAAGGTTTCAGAAACATCAGGCGGCTTGGGAGCAGTCGGTTCTCAAACCTGTGGTGAAACTCACTGATGTGCACGAGGATCTGTCTGATGCTGTAAGATCTCCAGCAGCACAAACTGCTAATTCAGTTCATGCTAGCTTTGATTTTAAAAACAGATGAAGGAATGCAGATGGTGGTCTTATCTGATGGATCACGATGTAAAGACGGCATCAGGATGCAGTGCGAGAAGAAAGCGAGCCAGTGGAGATCTTGTGATGCTCTGCCGGGAAACCTTTACCTCAATGTTCAGGAACGCTCTAAGGAACATGATGAGTTCAATTCAATATTAGCTGGATTTTGTGTGCATGTATCTAAAATCCTGCCATTTCTCCCGTCTCTCCTGCAGTTGATCATCCTTGCTAATGGAGGCCCCGAGGCCCTGGTGCAGATAATGGCGAACTACTCCTACGAGAGGTTGCTCTGGACCACCAGCCGTGTGCTGAAAGTGCTGTCAGTGTGTCCTAGCAACAAGCCGGCCATCGTGGAAGCCGGTAAGCGAAGACCTTCTGCTCTTTTAGCGAGACGATAAATCCCCAGGGAGTCTCAGGCTCCGTGAGAGCGCCCGTTTCTCCACTTTCTCTCGTTTTGTTTTTATCTTTTTGATGCGTGGCACCGCTAAAGCAGCTGTTCAATGGTGGATGGAATAGAAATTGGACTTTAAGGGAATTATCTTTTGCTGGTGTGTGTATTTAAATACCATGTGGCTCTTTTTTCATGTCTTTGCACACACACACACACACACACACACACACACACACACACACACACACACACACACACAAACAGGTGGAATGCGTTGTCTGGGGAAGCACCTGACTGGCTCAAGCCAGCGGCTGACACAAAACTGCCTGTGGACTCTGAGAAACCTTTCTGATGCTGCCACCAAACAGGTAATATATCCATTACACACACACACACACACACACACACACACACACACACACACCCCAGAGTCTTTACATTCAGCACTAGTAGTTTAATAATATTGGTTAAACCGACTATCATTTTTTAAGGCGTTGATAATTTTTTAATTTGGTGAAAATATTTTCCGTGTTCCTTCCCATTCCCCTGTTTGTATCGCTCCATGTCCTCAGTGGAATGTTCTCTCTGTACCCCTGCATGCAGGACGGCCTGGAAGGACTGCTGGCGCTGTTGATCGACCTCCTTGCCACAGACGACCTGAACATGCTGGCTTGCGTCTCGGGCACGCTGTCGAATCTGACGTGCAATAACGCCCGCAACAAGACCTTTGTGGGCCAGAACAACGGCGTGGAGGCTCTGATCCACACGCTGGTCCGCGCCGGAAACAAGGAGGACGTGGCCGAGCCTGCCACCTGCGCCCTGCGCCACCTCACCAGCCGCCACCAAGATGCCGAGCTGGCGCAGAACGCCGTGCGCGAACACTACGGCATCCCGCCCATCATCAAACTGCTCAACAAGCCGCACTACTGGCCCGTTGTCAAGGTAAACAACATCGCCCACTAGCCAGGGTTTTTTTATATATATATATATATATATATATATATATATATATATATATATATATATATATATATATATATATATATATATACACGAGGCCTAAACACCTTGTTGTCTGCAGGCTGTGGTGGGTCTAATCCGTAACCTGGCGCTGTGCCCGGCCAATCAGGCTCCTCTCCGAGACGCCGACGCCATTCCCAAACTCGTCAATCTGCTGAAAAATGCCCACCAGGATGCTCAGAAGCACGGCTCCTCCAACCAGCAGACTTACCAGGTTGGTACGATCGTTCGAGCCGTACTCTCAGCGGAGGCGTGCGTTACGCATGCAACCATGAGGAACAGTAACGTGTCTCACACCATGGTTTATTTATCGACCCGCATGCAGCGTAGGTCTGGTTTCCGGATCTTCTTTCACACCGCCTGTTTTTTTTTATTCTTCTCTCAGGATGGGGTGAGAATGGAGGAGATTGTAGAAGGCTGCACAGGAGCGCTTCATATCCTGGCCAGAGATCGCACGAACCGAGCCATGATCACCGACATGAACACCATTCCACTGTTCGTGCAGGTGAATGTCCCAAATATACGTTTTAATATTATAATACAGCCAATCGTCTAGGTTGGGGGTGTGGCTTAAACCTTAAACCTCTCTCTTTTTCCAGTTGCTCTACTCTCCTGGCGATAACATCAAGCGGGTGGCCACTGGTGTGCTCTGTGAACTGGCTGTGGATAAAAACGCAGCTGCCATAATTGATAACGAGGGTGCCTCCAGCCCGCTTATGGATCTGCTGCACTCCAACAACGAGGGCATCGGTACGTACGATCCGGACAAATACCGTGCAGTGGAAATTCCTCATTTATGAACCGATTCCTAAAAAAAGTGCCACTTGTTTCTTCTGTAAACGGCTATTTACAAGGAAACCCCAAGCCGATAATAAATTTCGGATACCGAAAGCTAGATTGGATCGTACTCGCCGATAACTGATTAATCGACCGTAATCAAAACCGTGCTTTTTAAACTGGATACTGAATTAAAAAATATATTTTTTAACTTTATTAAAAATTAAGTACTGAATAATAAAATGTGCTAAATAAAATAAATATGAATGTTAATTAATAAATATAATATAGTGCTCTCTCTACAGCACGTGCCATCAGTGATTCACCTCTAGAGGCCACCTCTCGTAATGTCGCTTGCACAGGATTGGAAAAACTAGCCTATGTAGTATGGATTTTTGCTGATGGCTAACTATTGGCATAACCGGTTAATCAGTTGACCTCTATTTAGAAATATAGTTTGTTAAATTTTATTAATACATTTTTGCATGTTCATTTTCAAATTTGATTGGTTAACTCTGGTTAATGCACTATACATGAATGAACAAATGCCATGTTGTGATGGTGATTCGCCTCTAGAGGCTGCTCTCGTACTATATAATGACAGCAGAATGCAACCCGGAAAAACTCTGTTTGGAAAAACGATGAATCGTTCGACCCCTGAATAATACATTTGTTTGCGATATTGACCATGTATATGGAGTTTTCAGTCTCGGGGGCCTTTGGAAATGACACTTATGCCTCAAACGCATTTCCTCTTTGAAACGTGACCACTTTATTATTAATCTAATCTAAATCCAGTGTGTGGAAGCAGCGTGGTGAAGATTTGAGTATTGCTTGACTTTTAATTATAACGTTTTGTTTTTCCTGTCTCTCAGCAACGTATTCGGCTGCCGTGCTCTTCCGCATCTCAGAGGACAAAAACGCAGACTACAGGAAGCGCATGTCCGTGGAGCTCACGCACTCGCTGTTCAAGCACGACCCGGCCGCGTGGGAATCGGTACGACACGCCTCCGAATAAATCCCATGTGATCTCGCTGAAAATGAAAACAGACTTTTTTTACATTGATTTTTTTTTTATCTTTTCAGGCTCAGAGTACGATGATGGATCCTGGATATATACCCGATGGTACGTATTGCTCTGGATCAGGTTTTTTTTTCTTCTTCTTTTGCACTTAACACATTAACAAGCTTCTAATATGGTCACGACGTGGTCGTGATTTTAACGGGCTTAATTTGTGTCATCGTTCAGCACATGAAAGCTGCACTAATCCTCCTGAGCGTGTGGAAATGAGCTGAGTGTGTATGTTTTGCAGATATTGAGCCTCGCTTTGTCGGTGGCGGGTATGGATATGATCACATGCAAACGGAGCTTGACATGGCTGATGATTACCCACAGGCCTATGACTCAATGGCCAGAGGCTACAATGATGCTTGCTAACAGGTTGTTACACAAGTTCAAACAGAGCTCTCTTTCTCTCTGCCATTCTTCCTGCACAGACATGCTTAGCAATGCTTTTTATGCTGTTTACTCCCATTAACATGGCCCTCGGTGGAAACAGGTCACAGATTTGTTTGTCTTGGTGTTTGTTGAATCGTTATAATAGGAGTGTCGAAACGGTCTTAAAAGCGATCGAACAAAATAGTACATTTAGTCTTTTTTTTTTTTTCAGGAATTTAAAAAAAAACCGCGGCATTTGAACGGGTTGCAACAGTGACACCTGCTGGTGAAATACATTTTTACAACTAACCAAAGTTCATACAATGCAGTAGTAAACAGGGTCGTGAAGGTTGTGGGCCTCAGTGTGGTCCAGAGGAGCCCTGCATTATACGATTGAATTTTTTTAATCTATTGAATATTTTCGAATGATATTAACATCCATGCAAAAGTTATACCACCTGAGAGCCTCTATAATTACCCCCCTCCAAAATTAATTCTATTTAGATAAGAAATGTTAAACGACTTACTTGCAGGTTTTCAGAAGTAGAAAGAATCTATAAATTAAGGCCTGATGAAAAACCACCTGCAAACGGAGGGCAAAAGATCCATCTGTTCCCTAAAGCTGTGTCCCACGTTCCTGGAAGATTTAGCTCGTCGTCAGATGAGGGAAGTAACGGAGTACAAATACTTCGTTACTGTACTTAAGTAGATTTTTTTTGTATCAGTATTTTACTCCACTATTTATTTTTCAGACAACTTTTTACTTTCACTCATTACATTTTTACACAAATATCTGTACATTTTACTTCTTACATTTTCAAACCCGGCTCGTTACTTTAGTTTTAATTCATTGATTTGGTGAAATATTTTTTTTATTTTCACTGTGCGCCGATTTTAGCCGAACAACCGATTTCCTGTTACTGCGCGTCTTTTTCAATCCACTGGTGTATAAAGTCCTGACCCTCACTCACCACAGATGTAGACTAGTTTATGGAGATAAGAATCAGCAGGCAGAAGGCAGTGAGAAGTTTGGGGTTAATGTGGATGAGACAGAGGGAGTCAGTGATGAGAACATGACTGAGAACAGACACATTCCTGATCATCATCATCTTTTCTCTGCTTGTGTTCTATATGTGGATCTTCAGCCTGCATACATTCATTGGGGAACATCATTTTTAATTAGTTTTATTTATATATATATATATATATATATATATATATATATATATATATATATATATATATATATATATATATTAATACATGTGTATGTGTCTGTATGTATGTATGTATGTATGTATATGTACATTTGGCTGTCAAAATTAAAATGATTGTAAACGGCACTAAATTTTATTAACGCTATCAATTCAGCGCGCATTTCTGTTTCACTATTTTTATAGTAAATGTAAATACATAAATAAATAACTAAATAAAAAAGAGGCGCAATTAAAACCTTCGGCAAAAAATACATTTATCCACTACGTCCTTTCTTAGATATAAAATAAATAAACTCCAGATAAAAATATTTTTAATCAGTAAACTTTTGTTTTATTTCTGCACCAAGTCTCAAATCAAACACCAAATCCGCCATGTTTTACACAATTTACCCTCTGGGGGGCGTTTTGTGGGTTTTTCCCTCATAATGGCGACACAAACTTAAATTACTGTCTTTATTGATCGTACAGATAAAAACAATACATCATTCAAATCTGTAAAATGTCTATAATTTTATATATATAAGCTTCCTGACTTGACTTGAAGAGGTGCAGTTTCTCCGGTATCACCTCATTAACTGTCCGTGTGGAAACATAGCAAAGGCTCTTAATGATGTCCACACGTCTCTGCACTGATATAGCCTTTATATTTAATCACTGTACATATGCTTACATACATATCACATGCTGTAAATATGATACATGTTTAACACCTCCAAGCTGCCAGTTTTGGGCACCTGAGCAAGCACTTAACTCACTACTGCTCATTTAGTAAATGAGATCATTAAGAGTCGCTCGGGAGAAACCCTTTCAACAGGAAGTGGCTATATCTCGCTATCTTTGTCTCTATTTTCTATCTAATTGTCTCTGTGTCTCTTTTAGTAAATGTCTCTGTCTCACTGTATATGTCTCTCTTGCTGTCTCTCTATTTGTTTCTCACTCTTTCTAAAGCCGTGTCTGTGTCTCTTTGTCTTTGTCTCTGTCTTTCCTGCTTATTTACATGTCTAACAAAGTTTTGAGTTTTGAAAGTAATGCCATTAGTGATCTATGATGAAAGACTTTCCTGGTTGGATTCTTACCTCTAGTTTCATATTGAACATTATAAGAAGTTTTTAAAAACAGAACAATAAAAGGTCATTAAAATTGGTTGCTGGTAAATCATGGTATATCAGTGGTGCAGGTGTTGGAGATGTGGTTCTTGTACCTGAGTCACTTCTCATAGACTTTGAGTTACTGAGAGAATGAACAGGAAGGAGAAGTTTTGACCCTCTACCATCATGATCTAAGAGAAAACAGTGGTCTCTTACCTATAGAAAAACCAAGAGTCCAATAAGCAAAGCCTTGTTTGTCACCCCTCTGGTAGTGTAGTGGTTTAGTGACACAGCCTCTGCTATCTGACTCACCTGGTTCAATTCCTACCCCTTAGCTTTCCTTTAAATTGTTTAAAAGGTTTTATAAAAAACAAAAAAGGTCCTAAAAATCAGGTTCTTGCAGGAGATCCTGTGGCTCAATTGGAAGAGCTTTGCCTCTGGGTTGAGAGGTTGCTGGTTCAAACCCCGGCCAGGACTCAAAGTTAAGCACAGGGAAGGTTCCGGTGACCGTAGTGAGGAAGGTGTCAGAAATGGCTGCGTGGAAGGTTGGATGTGGACGGTTTCAGAGGGCATATCCTGAACCAGGGGGGCAATATTCAGGCGTCTGCCCCCCTGGTGTCTGAGAAGCTGAAAACAGGGGGTTATGAAGCAAAAACATCCAAAAAAGTTTCAACATAGGCTCCGGACAAAAATTTTTTACTTTTACCCCTTCTCTCCTCCTAAATGCAAAACTCTTTTGTCTTTTTGCAGCTGTAACCCAGCAGGTCTTCACAGCCTTTGTTCACAGTCACCCACTCCATTGCTCACCACACACTAATTTCCACACAACTTACCCAGTGTGGGGACAAGCCAGATTTGAACCAGCAACCTCTGAGGTCAGAGGCAAGGCTTTTACCACAAAGCCATCAAGTCCCACAACTCACCTTCTTTTTTTTGGGGGTTTATCCTTCGTTTCATGCTTCAAAGCAAGAAATTCAGACCAGAAAGAAACACAGAAAGCAGGATTCGAACCCTGAACCCCACCAACAGCAAAACACCAGTCTTAACCCACTGAACCATCAGGAAGGACAGGCTGTGATGATTGTTTAGAGCAGGTCTATCTTTCTTTTTAACCCATCAACACAAGAATATAATGCTAAAGACAGACTTAGGAAGCAAACCCATATCATGACTAGCAGGGACAATGCAGGATTTGAACCCTGATTTACGCCATTAGCGAGTCACCAGCATTAACCCACTGAACCATCAGGAAGGACAAGCTGGGAAGCTTGTTTAGAGCAGGTCTATCTTTCTTTTTAAACCATCAACACAAGAATATGAAGATGTAGGTATCAGGAATTTAACCTACCTCATGACTAGCAGACAGAAAGCCAGGTTTGAACCCTGACCACCAACATTAACAAAGTACCAGCCTTAACCCACTAAGCCATCAGGAAAAAACAGGATGGGAAGCTTGATTAGAGCAGGTCTATCTTTCTTTTCAAACCATCAACACAAGAATTTAACGCTAAAGAAAGCTGTAGGAAGCGAATACAGATGTAAGTAGCACAAGTTAAACCCACATTGTAAATAGCAGGAAAATATCAGAATTCGAACCCTGATCTCACCACCAGCGAGACACCAACGTTAACCTATTGACCAATGGAAGAGATCAGACTGGGAAGCATGTTTAGATGAGGCACAAGCCTTAAACCACTGAGCGACCACTGCTGAAAAGCATGTGTGCTTTTTGGAGGGTTCATACTTTGTTTGATGGCAGCGCAGTAAGAAAGAAGGCATGTAGGACTGGCTTTGAAACCTTATCACCCGTGTGGACTATATTAAGGACCATGTTCAGGCACAAGCCTTAACCCACTGAGCTACCACAGAAGTGCGTTTTTTGTTTTTTTTGGTGGGGTTATCTTTCATTAAAGACCAGGAAATCAAGAAATTAATCCAACACAGAAAGGACAGAATTGAAATGTTTTCAGAGTGGACAAGGTCCAGAAGTTTTATTTACCAACACAGAAACCAAACTCTCAAACTCATCCTCGTGGGGACCCTGACATTAACCCACTAGGCTATCACATCCATCCATCCATCTATCTATCTATTTATCAATCATGATGTGAGGTCTAGTTAACAGCTAAAACAGGTAGAAGTAATAACCACTTTTTACTTAAGTACATGTCTGAGCCAAAACTTCTTTACTTTCACTTGAGTAAAAAAGTATAATCAGTACCTCAACTTTTACCCGAGTATTTTAAAACATGAGGATCTGTACTTCTACTTAAGTAAAGGATGTGTGTACTTTTGCCACCTCTGCTTGTCGTAATCGGGACCTTTCCATTCTTTGATCTCAGCTCTCGTTTTTACGTACGAATAACCACCCATTTCTTCTTCTCCTTCTTTTCCAGAATTCTAAATTTTCCCAGATGAGCACTAACGGAGGAAACGCTTCACTTTGGAAGAGTTGCCTTGCAGAGCGGCAGCGTGGTTCCGCACACACACTACTGTACCATATGCAACGATCACTGTGCTGTGAGGGGGAAGACCCACATATTACTCAACACTGCCTTTCTCATGGAAACACACCTTCTCTTACCTTTTTGTTTTTGTAGAAAATGTATTTTAGGGCTTATCGGGGGTTTGGAAAGTCGTTAGACGAAGAGGACTGGTAATCTACCAAAGAGATTTTATCGGGACACGGTTGTCCATTACACTTTTTTTTTTTTTTTACACAAATATGCACACACACGTGATGGTGGGAAAAAAAGCACAGAGACGGAAAAGCGAATCTCTGGTCCCCTTTAAAGCTTCAAATGGGTTTCAGTGGGACATCAATTTACAGCACGTCTGCTTGTGATTATTAACTCGAGCTTTTTATAGTTTGTGCCATAATAATGGACGTGTAAACTCTAATCTATTTCCTGCAATCAGTCCCGTGTAAACAGTAGCAGCTTTAAGCTTTTTTTCTGCAGAGCAACTACAACTTCAAATCATCGTACTTTATAAATAGTTTTCAGGACGTTCCTGTTCTTTTGTTATTGATTTACAGCGTCATGTTTATAACTTGCCTTCTAATAGATTCACGTTCTTATAACACTACGGAGCGGTGGGTTCTGCACGGCAGGCTGCAGGGTTCCAGACCAGAGTCCTTTTTTTTTTTGCCCCTGCGTTAATTTTAGATTTCTGTTTTTTCTGATTAAAAAGGAGTCGAACCCGAACGCTGGATGTGCGACGGTTGTCTTTATAGTGTTTCTACTTACAACCTACTTTATAACAAAAAAAACTACAAAATAAACAAATAACTGATGAAGTGTGGGTCCGTTTCATTCTGTTGGTACGAGTGAAAGGTTTATTGAAGAATAAAATTAAAATCCTGTACAAATATTTACACAAACTGAACACAATATTTTGGGGAAAATTAAAATTAATGGCAGCACAGCGGCGGATGGTGATGGGAGTCGTGGCAACAGATCACTGCAGACCCGCAGCCAGGATGCTGCCCAGCAACGCACGATCCTTCAGCGCGTTCTCCACGTCCTTCTCCTCGATCTTCAGCGAGATCTGCCGAAATAAAAAGCACATCAAAATGGTTTAAAAAAAAAAAAAAAGCTGTAGCCCTGCAGTATAGAGCAGTAATTGAACCCACAACCTACTGATCACGTTTCCACACAATGAACTGCAGTTTGTACAACATTAAATGCTACCATCAAATGATTGGTGCAGGTTCTCACTTCATTAGTGGAATTGAAAGGCAGGAGTGGACTGTACCTTGGTAAGTCGAGCCTCTTTGGCCTTCTTGAGAGAAAAGATGCCTCTGCTTTCCAGTAAACTGCACAATGACAGACACTCGCTTTGGCCCACTCCGCTGACCTGCCTCTGCTGGCACAGTTTACTGTACGTCTCACACAGCTGGAAAGCAGAAGACCAAACAACTTCAGGTTAGATTTGTGGAGTGAGGCCACCAGAGGCCCGACTTAATAAAAGCCTCCAAATACAATATCAGGTTCCCCTGAACAATAGTAGACATTTTGAAAGATTCATTTTAAATATGTTTTACTCAAAATCATTTCTGTATTTGATAAAGGTTGGCCTTTTAACTAAAATCTATTTGATTTCTGTCATTACAAGAGCGGCCTCTAGAGGCGAATCACTGACACCACATGCCGTTTGTTTTTACACGCTAGAGGGCGCTCTGCACAGCGAGCACTAGATTATATTTATTGCTGTTGGCACATTTTCATGATTCAGTACCTTTTCATTTAAGTTTTGTGAGTTCAGTATTATTTTACACTGTTTTTTTTTTTAAATTATTATCCAGCATCAATTTTAAAAACTATTCGTTAATTAATCCGTTATCGGCGAGTACGATCCGACCCAGACATCAGTCATAAAAATCCTCTATTGGTTGACCTCTAGTTATTAACGTAGCCTACTTATTTGTTAGATTGATTTTCTGTTCCAGACCGACACACCCCATTAAAGAAGGTTTGGTGACCCCTGACCTAAAGCAACACTAAAACAGACATTAGGAGGAACCTGATCCGTGAGGGATCTGATCACATTTGAAAGTTCTGTAAGGGTTTATCTTCTCGTGTGAACTCACCTTGCCCAGCTGAATCTCTCGGCTCTTGCCGTTGCGTGTGAGCAGGAGCAGACAGCAGACCAACAGCTTCTGTTGCAGAGGGAAACTTTCTCCTTCCTCCCCTCCACTGGTGGCCATGCGGTCTCCATACACCTCCGACAGAACCCGCGCCACCTGAGGAACGCTCACGCGTGCCGCTACGACGAGAGAAACCACAGACTTCACTTTACACGTGTGCGCACAGGCAAAAAAAAAAAAAAAAATACACTGACAAACATACAGATCGTGTTTGCAGGTCTTTCATTCACGCTTACCTTTAGTATCTGTCGTAACGTTTGTAGAAGCAGAAGACGTCTTGGATCTGTTGTTGGCCTCGACCATCTCTACAGCTCTCCTGTAGGACAGAAGGACGAGACAAATATGAGAATTATGACTGCTTGGTCCCTTTTCTTTCTTTTTTATCCTTTTTTAGTCAGAGTTTTAATTACCTGCAGATGTCTAGAGCTTTTCGGGCATCTCCCGACACTGCAGATACCTTCCTGGCACAAAACTGAACAGCAGCACCATCAAGAACTCCTTCTCCTGCCACCTGAACGAGACCGAAATTAAATTAGAATTAAAAGTTAAAAGGAATGTCGAAGTATTTGAACATCTCTAATGATGAAAAAACCTGTCTACCTGTGTGAGCCGGTCCTGGACGATGGCAGCGAGCTCCTGGCGGCTGTAAGGCGGGAAGTGAAGAAGCTGTGGCCTGCAGTGAGGCTTAGCCTGGAGTCGGGGCAGAATGCGGTCCGTCAGGTCGAGGGCGTTCGCGATACCTGCGAGCAAAAAGAAGTTCGTTATGAGTGCTTTGGCTGAATTTTGTATTACAGATAACAAGGTACATTTCAATATTTTTTTACTCCACCATATCATCCGACTCACCAATGAGACACAGGCGAGACTTGGGAAGATAAGGCCATTCAAAGATGGTATACAGAACATCTTGGGCTTTGCTGTCCAGCTGATCCATTTCATCCAGGACCAACAGACTGTTGAAACACACCGCCAAAATCAGAAAAATTATAAGATATATATAAAAATATAAGATATTCATTTTGAGCTCGACCGATTTCAGTTATTTATCCATTTTAACGGATAGTTAATTGCTGGAACTATCTGCAAAAATCCACACGGATATTTTATTTGGATTGTGTCTGTTGTGAGAAGATCCGCCATCATTCTACAGTGCAAGAGCGGCCTCTAGAGGCAAACAACCGACATGACGTGCTGTTTTTTGCGAGACTGTACATCAGAAATTAGTAATACAATTTATATTCATATATAATGAGCACAATTTCATGATGCAGTAGGGTTTTTTATTTTTTGTAATAAGTTCAGTACTAATTTACAGTTTTTTGTGTCCCTTTTCCAACCTAGCCATCGAACTCTAATAGATACTGCTGAGGATTAAATACAAACACCTCCAGTGTTTACGGCACACTTACACTGTGGGGCCTGAACTGGTCAGCAGTTTCTCAAGCTTGCAATCACCATGGCCTCTGGACGTCCCAGTTTTTCAGCCAGAAGAGGGAAGATTGAATGAGAGCTACGAAGCGTCATGCAGTTAATCACCACAGTCCGAACTCCTTTCAGCGAAGCCTGGAACACAGACGGGAAAATGTAATGTACTGATCAGGTGTGTAGACGAACGGAATACACTGTACATTTGACCTCATGCACCGTGAAATCATACTGTTAAGTTTCTGAGAAACAGAAAAGACACTTGTTTGCAAACACACTGAGGAGTTTCACATCACTGGCTTGTCCCACATGGGTGGGGTCCCTAATCCGTCCCACAATCAGTTTGAAGTGCAAAAAATAAATAAACAAACACCACCCATCGCTCTCAAAGCTCACCTTGTGTTCCTGAAGCACGCAGTTCAAGCAGGCAGTCTTCCCCGTTCCAGGAGCTCCGGAGATGTACAGGCTGGACGGCTTGCCAGGAATCACGTGTTTCTCCAGGAAGGAGACGATGACGTCTCGCTCGGCCTCCCTCGAGAGCAGTCGCTCAGGCACGGCTGTGTGAAGAGCCTGTTTCACACACTGGTACTGCGATTCTGAAAGATAGCACTGTATTTAGATTTTCATACGCTACAAAAAACTTTGAACGTTGATTATCACAAGATGCAAAAAAAATTTACTTTTCGTAACAGACGTGGACACTTTCTCCAAGAAATCAGATTCAGCTTCAGTGGCCTCTTTCGGGCTTTTGGGAGAAGGACAAGTCGAGGATGAAACAGGGATTTTGAGGCTGCTGAGGAAAGCCGAGGAGGAGACGAGAAGACAGGGGTGTTCTCATTAAAAGACAGCTTGCGAGGGGAACCCAGTGATGGACGGCTCTGTTTGGGAGGAGAACCCAGAAGAGATGGTGGCAGATTGCATCCGTTCTCATCCCCTGAAATAGGACAGAAAAAAAAATTGATCAGTATTGATCTCACACACACACACACACACACACACACACACACACACACACACACACACACACACACTACACCTTGATAATTCTACAGGAACGGATCCACCGGTTCACTTTTTTTGAATACCTGTGCGCTTTCTGGGGCTCAGAGGAAGTCTTTCCGGGACACTTTGGAGGCTGTGGCATCGAGGAGACAGGGGAATGGCACGGACGTCTGAGACATTCATCTTCCTGGGTGAAAGAGGAAGGTTTCGGACGTTCTCGACGGCCTTCGTGGGGGAAAGCAAGACATTTCTGACGAGCACATCTGGCTTTCTGGGAGACGGAGGGGTGGCAGGAGCGTCCGAGACATCGGGCTGCACACTTTTGTGTTGGGACGAGATCCTGGAGGACTTGCGTTTGGGGAACTGGAGAGTTGGTTGTCTCTGAGAGCGAGTGTTGGGCATTTTCAGATCAGCCTGAAGCTCTGAGGAATGAGACATAACATTTATATTAATTTCTGAAGAAAAAAAAGTTTCACTCATTCACACACACAATATAATAAAATATATATTCAAATATGGCTGCCTCAGCATGGATCTCTCCAGATTCTTTACTGTTTGTTAGTTTGTCCTATTGGTCTAAAGGTCTAAAAGATGTTGATCTTCCTGACCAGCTGAGGAACTTCAACCTGCCACAGGAGCTGCTCACACACTTCTACTCAGCCATCATGGAGTCTCTCATGTGCTCTTAGATCACCATCTGGTTTGGGCTCAGCTATACAATCAGACATCAGAAGACTACAGAGGAAGGTTCGAAACCACTCTACAGAAACTGTACATATCCTAAAGTGAGAAAAGCAGCTCAGAAAATAACCCTGGATTCCTCACATGCACACCATATGGGTTTTTCTTCTTCTTCTTCTGCTGCTACAGAGCACCGAACAGGACAGAAGGCAAAATAAATGTTTCTTCCTCGGGGAAATCAACCTTCATGAACACTTGTGCAATAAAATAAAACATGTTTAATAAGACTCCATTATTAATTTGGAATTAAATTGTTTATTTAGGTTTCAGCAGGAAGGTGGACCAGGCCACACAGCTCTTGGCGCCTAATCCTCACAAAGGCAATAAACACACGCACAAAAAAACACAGCAAACAAAATGCAAACAGCAATCTAATAAATAAAATGAACTAACTCGTCTTTTCAGGTTTTTTATTTTTATTTTTCTATCATTCCTGACCTGTAAAATAATAAATAGCTGAGTGTCTCTTCGTATTTGGCGCCAATAAATTCAGCACATCTACAACTTCCGGGTTCCAAACGCAGTCCTTTAGAGCTCTACAAACACCATAAATGTAAATATAAACATCCTTTAAAACGGGAATAAATCTTATATCTTACCTAATGTACGGATAAAAAGTTTCTCTTTATTTCCAGTGTTAATAAAATATCCAGAGCTCCTGCTCAACCCGCTGACTGAAAACCGACTGAAGCATTTCGCGGCTCTGAGAAACCTCACATATCAGCTGGCGCGATTTCACTGAGCTCTGATTGGCTAACTCAACCTCAAAGGCTCTAAACATCCAATAGGAACGCTCGCCCCTCCCTCTGGAGGGTTGATCTGGCGGGTGGCTGCTTGCTGAGGTGGAGGAAATTTCCCGGGAAAATTTAAAGGCCGTGTGAAAAAGCTCTTTGTCTGAATTAAGAAGTTAAATAAAGATAAACACAAGCAAAAAAACACACAATTATTTACTCCCCATAACCAATTTTATTTAAAACTTAATAAAAGTCATACACACAATCCCCAGTTTCAGCATGAACATATGGCAGGTCATGGCGACTTATTTCAACGAACAATAAAGATAAAGAACCACCCATGGAAAAGGGTCCGAGGAAAAACACGAACCCTTCACCTCATTGTCATTAATAAACTTTTAATGTAATATGTTCACTTATAGTTTGTTTGATTCTCTATATTACACATTTTTACATATTGTGTATTATACATCACATTTAGAGTTAACCATCCACATAGAATCATAAAAAAAAAAGCATCTGTACCAGTAAATTAGTGACAAATTGGAAACAGTCAGATACGCCAGAGCGTGACGTGTAAATCAGTAATTTGAAAGTACGAACAGAGAAGACGGTGTTTTCAGCAGCACAGTTTGCACCCCACAAAGACAACAAACAGGCCCTTCATACAAACATGGCAGGGCCTACTGTAAATACCGTGAGCTTAGTGGCACTTCGTGTATTTGGTCAGTTCTAAATAAGTGGTTAGGATCTGCTAAGTTTGTCATCGTTAAAAAAAAAATAATAATAAAAAAAAAATCCCTTTTCACAGACAGAAATATTGTGTTCACACCGGATCCTGCAAACCACGTTCTTCGCAAAGTAATCTGCACAGTTGCTTAGATACGGTGTTCGGAAGTCATGATGTGCACTATTAAAAAAATCTGTCTAGACCAGTCATGGTGATCAAATAATCTACAGGATCCCTTTTTCTTTTTTTCCTATTTTTAATTTTTTTAAGTAAAAAGTTATAAAAAAAAAAAAGATTTCTTATAACTACACATGGAACCCCTAACGGGAAAAAATGACTTTTTTTCTCTTTAAAAATCAGAACGCAGTGATTGTCGACTGATTCTCTTATGCGTTAATCTCGATTCACAAGTGCTACAAAAATGGTACTACAGTATAAACTCCACAGAGAAAGTGGAATGCACATATGTATGTATGTATGTGTAAATATATATAAAAATATAGTAGGTTGTATAGCTTGGGTCCTCATAATACTCTGAAGTCTGAGTGTTTGTATATGAATTGATTAGGACCGTGACACTGCACAGTGTTTTCTGGTCGAGAGATGCATCAGACTGGAGCGGGTTCGGTATCATGTAGTGTGCTTAAAACATTCATTTTATTATTATTATTATTATTATTAAGCGTCTCTCACTTGGAATGCATAGTTAGTGTTCATTTGCAAAACGCAAATTCTAAACATGTGCAAAAGTTTGGTTACTTTCTGTTTTTTAATATAAAGAATTTATTAGTATTATTATTAATATTTTTATTAGCATAAATCCTCTTCACCTGAGAAATTTTTTACTTAGCCAGGTAAAGTTTCAGTTTGCATTCTGCTGGTCTTTTTTGCATACAGCTGTGATGGTGATGGTGATGGTGATGGTGTGTGTGTGTGTGTGTGTGTGTGTGTGTGTGTGTGTGTGTGTGTGTGTGTGTGTGTGTAATAGATTTGAAACGTTTAGCCGTTTTCCTCTTTCAAAGCAGATCATCTCCCGACAGGTGGTGCAGGTGGAGCTCCTCGAGTCATGGCTACAGTGTGAGAAGATACAGACAGATGATTGTCAGGCATGGTGGAAAAGCATTCTGGGAAAAATGTATTCTCAAAGAAATTCATTTGAAGCACAAGCACCACTGATATTTATTACTAGCTCATCGTGTAGTACTCAAATAAACCGGGAAATATTCTTTAATGGCCATTTTATAGATTGAAAGACCTATTTTGTTCCCTGGACCCCACAAGATCCTTGAAGGTGTGTTGTGGTACCTGGCTGCCAGACATTACCAGGCAGCAGACCCTTCAAGTCCGTTAGATTGTGAGGTGAAGCCTAAAGTGAAAAGGGTTGCTCGCCACCACACTCGACCGGATTGAGATCTGAGGAATCTGGAATCATGTTCCTCAAAACGTTCCTGAACTCAGAGTGTGTTATCCTGCTAAAAAAGGACACTGCTGTTATAATCGTCAACACGCCGCGGTCTTTGTAACTGCAGGGGGGGTCTGTACGTGGTGTGTAACATCAACGTAACATCCACATGATCAAAAAGACCTGAGGTTTCCCAGCAGAACATCACCAAAGCATCGCAATGCTTCAGCTGACTAATCCTTTCCCATGGTGCCATCTCAGTTACGTGATGGAAAAGAAAATGTGATTCATCAGACCAGGCCACCTCTTTCCACTGCTCCATGATCCGGTTTTTCAACTCCTTTGTAAGCTTTGAGTGGTGCACAGCTGAGCATGGGCTCTCTGACCGCTTTACAGCTCCACAACCACTCCATATGCAGCTCTGTGTGTACTGGCACTTTTCTATCAATGCCAGCATTCACTTTTCAGCTTCAACAACACTAGCTCCTTGGACCAGATAGGCCAGCCTTCACCCCACACATGCATGGGGATGCCTTGAGGACTCATGGTGCAAACTTGGTATGTACTAATCAGTGCATACAGAAATACTCCAAAAGGACCACTGTTATGGACAAGCTCTGATGCAGACATCTAGACATCGAAATCTGGCGCAGATCTTACACTTGCCCATTTTTCCTGCTTCCAACCCATCAACTTTGAGAACCGATGTGTTGTGTAATATTTCCCACTCCTTAGCAGATGCATTTTAAAGAGAGAGTTATTAGTTCACCTTTGCAGTTTCAGAGGTTAAGGTTGGTTATCTTACCTTTATTGGATTTACTGGGATAGACCTTTGTGAACTGTCTGTACTCATCTGGAGGTGGCAGATCCTCAATAGGATGGAAGGAGTACTTGGACTCGAAATCATCTGGAAAAACAGCAAGCGGATACAAGAATATGTTTGAGATGCATTAGGATGTTGAAGAAATCATTTCCTTATCCAGGTTTTATTTGATTGTGCTTCGATGTCTACTCATATTTTATTTGCATATAATTAATAAAAGCACATCAAAGTATCCTGGATGGTCAAAGCCATGCTTGTTTGTTTTTGTTTTGAGCTTTCAATTTCTCTTCTCCAACCAATTTTCAACCATCTCCACCTGAAAGCAGGACCAGACTACCACACCATAGACATGTTTCTTGCCACCTGAGCCGATTTCAAAAGACCTCTGCATTCGGAGTTTGCTTTGTATTGGTTTACATAAAGAGGAAGTGCAGAGGCTCGATTTGAATTCCTGAGAGATCATTTGACTGCTGTGCTATTTCCCCGACTCTGATAACATCCAAAGGTCAGATAAAAATGATCAGCCGCAGGTGTCCTGACCTCTAGTGTACTCTCAGACTACTTTTTAAGCTTTTATTCAAAAACAAAGATTATAATTATTCCCTTTGTACAGTCTCTCTCTCACACACAGTTGATATAGATGTATGTTATTACTCATACAGAAAGAAATAGTTAAAAATTTTTCCTGAAAAATCAGAAAATTCAGATGAAAACCTGGATAGAAGTAACCAAAAATATCCATGCTAAACCACGAACAAGCCAAAATGGTGATTTAATGCTAACGTTACAGGATAAATAAAACAAATATACAATTAAGATGAGAATATATTTCTAAAAAATGTATGTTCTGAATTCGATCGTTACAAACAAACAAAGCAAAATCTATGAAGACATTGTTTGAGAAGGTTGGTGAGGAAGAAGTCCTGTGTTCTGCACAGATCCCTGACCTCCTCAACCCCCCATGGACAGCTTTGGGATAAACTGAAGCCCCAGACCTCCTCACATGAGATCATTACTTGATCGTAATTCTGCTCTTGTTGGCTTTATGACCACTAAACCCCACAACTACACTCCAAAATCTAGTGGAAAGTCTTCCATGAAAAATTCAAACAGGTAAATGAGAGAATTTGGAACAGGATGTTCACCAAACAAATCAGGTGTCCGCAAACTTTTGCCCATATACGATGAGTGACAAAAATATTGACACCAGGTCACATTAGGAAACCACGGTGTGTTCAGGACGTATATCTGTGGAACACAGAGGTTGGATTCTACCCCTGTTGGAGAAGCTTTCTGGGATGTGGCGTGAGACTCACCGCTGAAAGCCCTAGAGACTGACGTGTGTCCGTTGCGCATCGGTGGAGGTGGCGGTGGATGGGATGAATGCTGGCGACCGGAGGAGAAGGGTGGTGGGGGCCTCGTCCGGCTTTCCGAAGAATTCTGAGAGGTTCCGCTTTGCATGCGGGTTGGAGGAGGAGGAGGAGCGTCACGGTTCCCGTTCCGAGATGAAGAAGGAGGAGCTTGGCCTTATAAATCACAAACATGCACAATTTTAACAATAAAAAAAAAAAAAAAACCTCTTTTCAAACATCAGTGTGAATAAGAGAAGATAACGACATATTACCTCCTCGTCGTCCTGGAGGTTCTCGAGATGGTGGTGGTGGCCGACTGCTTTGCTGGGAAGGGGGTGGTGGTGGGGGTGGGGCTTGAGTACGAGTGTTCCCATTAGTTCGCCTGTTAAGCGAGTTCCGCCTCTGTGGCAACTCAGGAGGTGGGTCACCGTTAGCCACCGAAGGGGGCTGTCGGTAAGGAGGAGGCGGCGGTAGAGATGAAGAAATCGCAGGGGAAGAGCGAGAAGTGGGTTTTGACAGGGCATCGCGGGCAGGTGATGGTGGAGGAGGGGCTCTGTTTGCACTCGGGGGTGGGAGGGGCTTCTCTAGCCCATAAGAGCGACCAGAGCTCGGACTGGGAGCAGGAGGAGGATTATTGGCACGTCGATTGAAAGGCGGAGGTGGAGGAGGGGCGGGGTTGTTGGGTTTGGTGTTGCCACCGCTCGGTTTCGAAATGTCAGGTAGAGAAGGGCGGGCATTCCTGGGTCGCTCAGGTGGCGAGGCGCGCTCTTCATTGGCCTGTTGGCTCGTTGGACGAGGAAGAGGAGGACGGGAACCTGGAGGCCGCAGTGCTGCTCTGCCAGCGGTACCCTCTGTAAAGAGATACACGATGTCATCAACATTATTTACTGTTTAATTCTACATGTATAATGTAAAACAGGCTGCACCTGTTCAGGACAAGTTATTGAGCTGCAATGGTTTAAAAGCATTATGATTTTGAAGCCGTTAGCAAGCAATGTATTTAATAGCCGTGAATAAAAGTCGACCGATTAATCGGCAAAAAGAGTTGATTGCTGGAACGATCATGAAAAATCCATACTAATAGTTTTTCCGGGTTGCATCATTATGAGAGCGGCCTCTAGAGGAGCATCACTGACACCACGCGATGTTTGTTTTTACACGCGAGACCGTGTGCTGCAGGGATTAATTCATATTTATTCCATTGAGCACATTTTCATGATACAGTACTGTTTATTTTAATAAAGTTCAGTACTATTTTACATGAAGTGTCTTTTTTGTTTTTATCCATTTGGTCGATTCATTCTTTATCGGCAAGTACAATCCAAAATAGCCATCGGTAAAATCCCACATCAGTGAATCTCAAGCCGAAGAGTTTCTGTAAGACGTTATGACACAGAAACGTGTGCAAATTCAAGCAGCGGTTCTGGAATTCTGGATCACAAAAGATTTAAGCATCTGGGAAAGTTGAATGGGAAGATAACTCAAGCTAGTTGAGCTGAAGATGACTGGAGGTCTTTCTCTGTTGAAGGACCTGAAAAAACTACCTCCCACTGGACGAAGTTTAGGCACTCCTCCGCTAAACAGGCCTGCCATTGGCATCGGGCCAGAACTGCCACCTAAGCCCCCTCCGCTTCCTCCTCCACTACTGCCGCCACCTCCACCCCCTCCAGGTTCTGAGAAAACACACACACATATCAGATGAATGATTAGCCACAATGAAGGTCTTGTCAAACATTAATGTTACGTGTAAGTTATCCTGATTTCATCTCGGTGACCTACTCTCAATGATGGGTGCGCTTCTGTCATTGGCGTTTGTGACTTTTTTCAGCTTGGCTCCTTTGCATATATCCGACAGCAGAGCTCCTCTTCCTTTAGCTTCATCACGTGACATCTTGGGAGGCGCAGCGTTAGCCTGGGAACCAAAAAGACATCATTCATTCTAGACAGAGGTTCAAGTCGTGCCACGTCGAAATTTATTTTATCACGTCCTCGTTCAACCAAGACGGAACAAAATAGGAGATGAACGTAGAGTGGAAGAGCTACCTGGCTGAAGGAAGGAGGAGGTGGAGGTCCGGGAGGAGGTGGAGGTGGAATAGGCATGATGGCGTTTCTTCAAGAACGGTGACGATCACCTCAGCTGTGTTTCTGCTCACAAAAGCTCTGGGAATGAAAGACAGGAGACATATTTTTATTCTCAGGTGCTGGTGTTTATTGTAAAGAGTCGAGGCATGAAAACATACTGAAATTAAAACATGCGTGCTAAAATGAAACTGAATCTGCTCCATCATGGAGTATATGTAAAGGATTGGATGGTTTAGTACATATTTAGAGAGCGTGTCAATAATTAAACAGAGCTGTGACATCCGCTGCTGCCATTTCTTTTTTCGACATGCAAATAAAAAAGAAACACATTCCAAACTGGGGGTAAGAAAAAAAAGCCCTGGTTGTTTTCTAGTTTCCTCCTGACTGCTTATCATTACAGCTCCCAAAACCAGTCTGATAAGATGCTGATTAGACCTTCCATTTCCTGAGCACCTGAAACGTCTCTCTTCCTTTTTCTCTCAATCTCGCTCTTCCACACGTATATATCTTCTACCCATGACACCTAGGCAGACGTGAGCGACACGCGGCTTCAGTTCCCGAGCGGAATGTTGTTCAGCAGGATCACCAGCAACCAAACCAGCAACAGCGAGGAGCGAAAGCTGGAAACAAGAAACGCAGCTCATGTGATTACACATTCCCTGATCTACGGAGCGAAATAACCTTCGAATCATCTCCCATCGTGTGGAGAACCTCGTGTGATCTGAAAGCGAGAAAGCTTTGAGTATTCCATTAATTCACTCGTCATGAGAGAAGGAACCTGATATCAACAATATCCAACTGTCTTATACACAATCAGCTTGTTTACCGTCTGTGACGTTCTATCACGTATAAACTAGTATCACAAAGCTGGTGGGCAGGAACAGCGTTCTGGATCTGATGTCCTCAGGAGCTGGGTGTTGTTCTCAGGTGAGCGTGGAGATACAGAGCTGCTGAATCCAAGCGATCGATCACAAAGTCACACATCTAACACACTAATAACTTCATAATGGGGGGAAAAACATCATTCCATGAGCATGAACAAGGAAATGGGGAATATATGGGCAAAGAGAACTTGGGCAAGATGTCAGGAGAAAAAGAGAGAAAAGCCCAGGATTATGGCTGGAAATGAGCAATGATCTGGCTTTTATTCTTTATATATCTAAAAGGTTTATAGATATAGAACAGACGTTTGCCATGGAAAGACTTCTGTAAGGGTGTCAACACAGAAACAAGCCCGGTTGCTTTAACAGAAGCTTAGAAACCACATAAACACCTCATGATTTTATTCTGATCAATACAAATATAATAATAATAATATTAATAAACTTGGAGACTGGATTATGAGTCTCACCTGCGGCTACTATGCGGTTCCTCTCTCCAACAGCATTGAAAGAAACCAGGTTCCTGCTACGTTTCACAGAGTTACAAACTAAAATCCAACTCCAGCCACTAAATCACACGGAGAACCAGCTGAAGAACCGGAGCTTCATGGTATCCACTTGGAGTTGGAGCTGAAGAAATGTATTCCACTTTTCACTTACAGCTAACAAAACACAGGCTCGGCAGACATACTAAATCATCTCCTGGTCTTCGAAACCTTTAAACTTTTAGTCGCGGAAAAGGAAATAAGGTGAGAGAAGCTGCTGCTGGAAAGACTTCAGCAGCAAAACCCGAGTTCTGAGAAACCCGGAAGTCCAGGAAGCAAAACAAAATGGCGGCGAATCCCGAACACTTCCGATTAGAGCCGAATGATGTTCGGGTGTTTAAGGTTTTTTTACTGAACTCAAAATTTCAGCATTTATTAAACAAAAATTCGTGAAAAAGAACTTTGACACAACTTATCCTATAATTGCACTCATCTTTCACCACATAAACACCACATTCTCATTATATTATAGGCCTATTTTTTCCAGCAGCATGCAAATGTTAGCAAAATTTGATTAAATAACCACAATATTAATCTCTTAATCTCTCACACACATGGAAATTAGACTATTAAATTAATTAAAATTAAAAACAATATATACTAATTTTCACCCGGTTTTATTAGTGTTTAATGTCCGCATTCCCCTCTTAAATAAATATCCTTCTTATTACTTGTCACATGTACATTACATCACAGTGCAATTCTTTTCTCCCGTATCATAGATGCATTTCTATGTGCATTTCTACTACGATGCATTTCTCGCACATAGATGTTAGAAAGCTGAGCTCGGCTATGATGCAGCGCCTCTGGAGTACAAAGGGTTAAGGGCCTTGCTCAAGGGCCCAAGAGTGGCAGCTTGGCGATACTGGAGGCCAAAGACACTTTGTTACCGCTGTCATTTCCCAATTCCACTTCACATCGCCAACACAACTTATTCACAAAATCATAATGTTTTTTTTGTCCCAAATGGCACCCTATGCCCCCGTGCTACATTGACGATGATGCTAAGCTGTGCAAGAGATCTCGGTGTGGACGTGTGTAAAAGTGCAAGAGGAAAAGAATGTTATAGAGAAAAGAAGAAATAGAGATATTTGGTTTGATTGCGATGGCAAATATAGGCCTACATTCTCTTTTCCATTCTCTGGTGAATATATATTCTAAGCACATAAACCCACTATTACCAACCTGTAGATAGCATGGAAGTGATGATTACTAGATAGAACATACCTTAGTTACTAGATGAAGTCTAAACAAGTCTTAACAGGTCTAAACAAATGATAGCATTATGGGTTCTTCTTCTTTTCGGATCTGCACGATTCATCCCAACCTCTGGATATTGTTTTCTTCAATTGGAGACCACACTGTGCAGCTCTGTGGAACCCTAATCAACACCTTTGGGATTAAGCTGACTGCACCCCAGGCCTCCTCACATCGACAACAGATTTTACTAACTGGCTGAACGAGCATGCAAACCTACTCCAAAATCTATCTAGTGGAACATCTTCCCAGAAGAGTGGAGGTGAAGAGCAAATTCGGATTGTTTAAGGATTTGGTTAATTATTTTGTAATTATGACTTTAAAAAAACAAATGTAAAATACTAATTATCAAAACAAAAGCATGTAAAAACTGAAAAATTATTCGTGATACTTACAAAACAAACTATTTAAAGAATCACTTCGAGACAATGATTTGACAACAATTTTAAACAGAGTTGAACAAATACAACAAATGCATCCTACACAATAAAAAGAGGCACAAAAGAATCCTACATCGTTATTTACACTGACAAAGGTTTCGAACATTTAAACATCATTTATGTCTAAAATATTCACATCAATATGAATTCGAATGCATTGCAACCATAATTAAATCCCACACAGTTCTACACACTCGCAGTGTACATGTGCAAACTTGTAAAAGTGCTTGTGGTACTAAGCATGAAAACAAAGCAAGAAAGTTTAGACACGTTCCATATGGTTTATATGTAGTTGTGATTTGTTTATATATATAGATATATATATATATATATATATTTTTTACAAATGTACATGAAAATGAATAAAACCCCTATATATTATTTAGAAATACATAAAATCGATCATTTTGAAATTCATCTCATCATACAAGTGTTCGCACTTTAAACTTTGACCCCTTCATGGATTGATCTGGGACTTCAAGTTCCATGCTTGACACTAAAGACTCTAAGCCTTTTTTGAATTTCAAACTGCTGTGCAACGTGCCAGGCAAGTTTACTTTCCCTGAAGGACGTGTACGGTCTGTTTCAAGTCCTTTAAGATTAGCTGATGGTCCATGAAAGTCATAGTCAGGAGTCCCAAACTCAGAATCCATTGCAGAGTAGTTCAAATGTGGCCCTTCTAGGTTGTGTTTAGCCATTGCAGAAGATTTCACATCTAGCTTTGAAGCTCTGACATCGAATTCATGGTCCAAGTTCATATCGAAGTCTCCGTCATGTCCGGTAAAATGTGGTAAGCCAAATTTTTGTGTGTTGACTTTGGGCATATTGAATTTTCCTGTAGGACCATCAAGGTCAATGTCTGGGGAGGTTACATCAAGCTTTGGACCTTTCAAATCTCCATCAGGGAGATCCCAATTCGTGTCTGGGAAACCTTCATCTCCCCTAATTTTGGGGGATTTGAATTTAGGCATGTTCAGTTTTCCTGATGGAGCACTGACATTGAAATCAGGTGACCTGATATCAACCTTTGGTTCTTTAAAAGTTGGTCCTTTAATTTTACTTGTAGGGACATCGATAGCGAAATCTGGTGAGTTTAACTCTCCTTTCATTTTTGGAAGTGAGAGATCCACCTCAGGTGCCTTTACTTTTGGTCCTGAAAACCCCAAATCGGGCAAATTAAACTTGGATGTTTTTGTTTTGCCTGATGGCAAGCGCATGTTTGAAAGTGCCACACCATTAACATTAGCTCTGGGTTCATCAATGTCAACGTCAGGCCCAGTAATATCCAGATCTAATTTAGGAGAAGACATGTTCGCATTCAGCTCTTTAAAGTCTCTTTTTACATCAAGGTCGGGTTCTTTCAAACCTGCAATGCCAAACTTTGGTATGTTCACTTTCGGCATTTTGAGTTTTCCTGTAGGACTGTCAAAACCAATAGAGGGGGACTTCACATCTAGCTTTGGCACTTTCACATCTGCTTCCGGGAAAGCTAGATTCATATCTGGTGAACTTAAATCTCCCTTTGGACCTTTGAGATTTGGCATTTTCAGGTTCCCTGAGTAATCATCTATGTTGAATTCAGGTGAATTGATATCAGACCTAAGACTTGGTCCTTTAATTTTACCTTTTGGGACATCAATATCTAAATTTGGGATTCTTAGGTTTGGTGAGTTAAGCTCTCCTTTCATTTTAGGCAGTGAAAGATCCAACTCAGGTGCCTTGACTTTAGGTCCTGTGAATCCAAGATCAGGCATCTTAAACTTGGACGATTTGGGTCCATCAATGTCAAGGTCAGGACCAGAAACATCTGCATCAAAGTTGGGAGGGGACATGCTCAAGTCTGGCCCTTTCAAGTCTCCTTTAACACCAGTAGTGCCAAATTTGGGTAATTTTATTGTAGGCATTTTGATTTTCTCAGAAGGTCCATCAATGTCAAGATCAGGGGACTTCATATCTAGTTTCAGACCTTTCACATTACCTTCAGGGAAAGCTAAATTCATGTCTGGCGAATCTAAATCTCCCTTAATGTTGGGGCCTTTAAGATTTGGCATTTTCAATTTCCCAGATGGAGCATTGATGTTGAAATCAGGGGACTTGATATTAAAATTTGGTTCTTTAAGTGATGGTCCTTTGATTTTGCCTGTAGGAATATCAACATCTAACTCTGGAGCTCTGAGGTTTGGTGAGTTTAGCTCTCCTTTCATTTTAGGAAGTGAAAGATCCACCTCAGGTGCCTTGACTTTAGGTCCCGTGACTCCAAGATCAGGCGTCTTAAACTTGGATGATTTGTGCCCATCAATGTCAAGGTCAGGAACAGAAACATCTGCATCAATGTAAGGTCTCCTAAAACCAGGAATTGCAAATTTGGGTGGTTTTGCTTTGGGCATTTTTATTTTTCCTGAAGGTCCATCCATGTTAATACCAGGTGATTTCACATCTAGGTTTGGACCTTTTAGATCGGCTTCAGGGAAAGCTAAATTCCCTGCATCAAAGTTAGGAGAAGACATGTTTAAATCGGGCCCTTTCAAGCCTCCCTTAACACCAAGATCTGGTCCTTTCAAACCAGGGATGCTGAATTTGGGTGTTTTCATTTTAGGCATTTTGAATTTCCCTGAAGGTCCATCGATGTCAAAATCAGGGGACTTCATATCTAGTTTCGGCCCATTAATATCTCCTTCAGGTAAAGCCAAATTCATGTCTGGTGAACCTAAATCTCCTTTGATGTTGGGACCTTTGAGATTTGGCATTTTCACTTTCCCTGATGGAGCATTGATTTTGAAATCAGGTGACTTGAGACTAAACTTTGGTTCTTTTAAGGTTGGTCCTTTGATTTTGCCAGTAGGGACATCAACATCGAACTCTGGAGCTCTGAGGTTTGGTGAGTTCAGCTCTCCTTTCATTTTAGGAAGTGAAAGATCTGCCTCAGGTTTCTTGATTTTTGGTCCAGAGAGTCCAAAACCAGGCAATTTAAACTTGGGTGTTTTTGCTTTACCTGATGGTAGGTGCATGTCCGGAAATGTCATACCGGCATTGGGTCCATTAATATCAAGGTCAGGACCAGAAACATCTGCATCAAACTTGGGAGAGGACATGCTCAAATCTGGCCCTTTCAAGCCTCCTTTAACACCAAGGTCTGGTCCTTTCAAACTGGGAATGCTGAATTTGGGTGTTTTCATTTTAGGCATTTTGAATTTTCCTGAAGGTCCATCAATGTCAAAATTAGGGGACTTCATATCTAGTTTTGGTCCTTTCATATCTCCTTCAGGGAAAGCTAAATTCATGTCTGGTGAATCTAAATCTCCCTCAATCTTAGGACCTTTAAGATTTGGCATTTTCAGTTTCCCTGATGGAGCATTCATTTTGAAATTAGGTGACTTGAGATTAAACTTTGGTTCTTTAAGGGTTGGTCCTTTGAATTCTCCTGAAGGTCCATCAATGTCAATATCAGGCGATTTGACATCTAGTTTCGGTCCTTTCAAATCTCCTTCTGGGAAAGCTAAATTTATGTCTGGTGTGTCTAAGTCACCATTGATGTTGGGACCTTTGAGATTTGGCATTTTTAGCTTCCCTGATGGAGCATTGATTTTAAAATCAGGTGACTTGAGATTAAACTTTGGTTCTTTAAAGGTTGGGCCTTTGATTTTGCCAGTAGGGACATCAACATCTAACTCTGGGGCTGTGACATTCGGTCCTTTAATTTTAGGAAGTGAAAGATCTCCCTCAGGTGCCTTGACTTTTGGTCCAGAGAGTCCAAAACTAGGAAACTTAAACTTAGGGGTCTTTGTTTTAGCTGATGGTAGGTGCATGTTTGGAAGTCTCATGTTACCTTTTGGTCCGTCAATGTCGAGGTCAGGACCAGAAACATCTGCATCAAAGTTAGGAGAAGACATGTTTAAATCGGGCCCTTTCAAGTCTCCTTTAACACCAAGATCTGGTCCTTTCAAACCAGGCATGCTGAATTTGGGTGATTTCATTTTAGGCATTTTGAATTTCCCTGAAGGTCCATCGATGTCAAAATCAGGGGACTTCATATCTAGTTTCGGCCCATTAATATCTCCTTCAGGTAAAGCCAGATTCATGTCTGGTGTATCTAAATCTCCTTTGATGTTGGGACCTTTGATATTTGGCATTTTCACTTTCCCTGATGGAGCATTGATTTTGAAATCAGGTGACTTGAGACTAAACTTTGGTTCTTTAAAGTTTGGTCCTTTGATTTTGCCAGTAGGGACATCAACATCGAACTCTGGAGCTCTGAGGTTTGGTGAGTTCAGCTCTCCTTTCATTTTAGGAAGTGAAAGATCTGCCTCAGGTGTCTTGATTTTTGGTCCAGAGTGTCCAAAACCAGGCAATTTAAACTTGGGTGTTTTTGCTTTACCTGATGGTAGGTGCATGTTTGGAAGTGTTACACCAGCATTGGGTCTGTTAATGTCGAGGTCAGGACCAGAAACATCTGCATCAAAGTTAGGAGAGGACATGCTCAAATCTGGCCCTGTTAAGCCTCCTTTAACACCAAGGTCTGGTCCTTTCAAACCAGGCATGCTGAATTTTGGTGATTTCATTTTAGGCATTTTGAATTTCCCTGAAGGTCCATCGATGTCAAAATCAGGGGACTTCATATCTAGTTTCGGCCCATTAATATCTCCTTCTGGGAAAGCTAAATTCACGTCTGGTGAATCTAAATCTCCCTCAATCTTAGGACCTTTAAGATTTGGCATTTTCAGTTTTCCTGATGGAGCATTGATGTTAAAATCAGGTGACTTGAGATTAAACTTTGGTTCTTTAAGGGTTGGTCCTTTGAATTCTCCTGAAGGTCCATCAATGTCAAAATTGGGGGACTTTATATCTAGTTTCGGTCCTTTCAAATCTCCTTCAGGAAAAGCTAAATTCATGTCTGGTGAATCTAAATCTCCTTTGATGTTGGGACCTTTGAGATTGGGCATTTTTAGCTTCCCTGATGGAGCATTGATTTTAAAATCAGGTGACTTGAGATTAAACTTTGGTTCTTTAAAGGATGGTCCTTCGATTTTGCCAGTAGGGACATCAACATCGAACTCTGGAGCTCTGAGGTTTGGTGAGTTCAGCTCTCCTTTCATTTTAGGAAGTGAAAGATCTGCCTCAGGTGTCTTGACTTTTGATCCTGAGAGTCCAAAACCAGGAAATTTAAATTTGGGTGTTTTTGCTCTACTCGATGGTAGGTGCATGTCTGGAAGTGTCACAGCAGCATTGGGTCCATCAATGTCCAGGTCAGGAGCAGAAACATCTGCATTAAAGTTAGGAGAGGACATGCTCAAATCTGGTCCTTTCAAGTCTCCTTTAACATCAAGGTCAGGTCCTTTCAAACCAGGCATGCCAAATGTGGGTGTTTTCATTTTAGGTATTTTGATTTTTCCTGAAGGTCCATCAACATCTACATCTGGGGCTGTGAGGTGTGGTGAGTTTAGCGCTCCTTTGATTTTAGGAAAAGAGAGATCCGCCTCAGGTGCTTTAATATTAGGCACTGAGTGAAATTCAGGCATCTTGAATTTGGGCATTTTTGATTTACCGGATGGTAGGTCCATTTTGGGTCCATCTATGTTCATGTCTGGAACATTAACATCTGTATCAAAGCTATGAGAGGACCAACTAAAATCGGGTCTTTCGAAGTCTCCGTTCATGTCAATGTCAGTTTCTTTAAAACCTGGACGGCTAAATTTTGGCGGTTTTATTTTGGGAATTTTAATTTTTCCTGTAGGACCATCAATGTCAATATCAGGTGATTTCACATCTAGTTTTGGCCCTTTCATATCTCCTTCAGGGAAAGCCAAATTCATATCTGGTGAACTTAAATCTCCCTTAATGTTGGGGCCTTTGAGATTTGGCATTTTTAGTTTCCCTGATAGAGCATTAATGTTGAAGTCAGGTGACCCGATATCAGCCTTCGGTTCTTTAAATGTTGGCAGTTTGATTTTACCTGTAGGGGCATCAATATCTAAATTTGGGGCTGTGAGGTTTGGCGAGTTCAGATCTCCTTTCATTCTTGGCAGAGAGAGATCCACCTCAGGTGTCTCAACATTAGGTATTGAATGTCCAAAATCAGGCATTTTGAATTTGGGCATTTTTGATTTACCCGATGGTATGTCCACATTTGGAAATTTGTGTCCATCTATGTTTATGTCAGGAACATCAACATCTGCATAAAATTGATCAGAGGACCAACTCATATCAGGTCTTTCTAGTTCTCCTTTGGCATCAATGTCAGGTCCTTTAAAACCTGAAAGGCCAAATTTGGGGGGTTTTATTTTGGGCATTTTCAGTTTTCCTGTAGGACCATCAATGTCAATATCAGGGGATTTCACATCTGCTTCAGGGAAAGAAAAATTCATGTCTGGTGAACCCACATTTCCCTTAATATTGGGGCCTTTCAGATTTGGCATTTTATGTTTTCCTGATAGATCACTGATGTTAAAGTCAGGCGTCTTGATACTTGGTGCCCTCCAATCAGCTTCTGGGAGGTTCAGTTTAACATCTTGGTCATAAACCTCTCCTCCTGGCGAATTAGTCTGTAATCCAAATTTGGGCGTTTTAGTTTTCCCGATTGAGCGTTAATATTGAAGTCAGGAGCTTTGATGTCATTGCTGAGGCCAATATCACCATCTGGACCTTTAAAATTGAAATGTGGCATTTGTAAATTGGGGTTGTTGATTCTATCTAGATCTGGGGTTGTGATCTCTGCAGAACTGAATTCTCCCCCAATGTAAGGACGTGTGAGATCGAGGTCAGGTGTCCCTATTTTATGAGACTTAGGCCTGGGCGTGTTCACCCTGGCTGATTGGAAGTCCACGTTTGGAACTGAAAGGCCATTAATGTAACTGTCAGGATGACCATATTCTGGATCCATACCTTGGGATGAGAAACTAAACTCTGGCCCTGTGGAGTCATTTTTAAAATTAGTACCAGGTTTAATTAAACTTGAAATGTCTGGGGTATCAGTCCTCCCATGTCTCAGCTGAGCCGTTAGAGTGTCACTGACATCATCTTGTTTTTTTCCTCTTCGGCTTCTTTTCATAAACCTCTTGACCTTGGTGTTGTAAAGCTTGGTGTAAGTATCCATACGAAGCTGTAAAAACATTTTGTGAACAGTTACAAATATATATTTAAGGCATTTACAGCACAGCTGTGCTCTTGCTGCAGG
Source organism: Silurus meridionalis (assembly GCF_014805685.1). Taxonomy (NCBI): domain Eukaryota; kingdom Metazoa; phylum Chordata; class Actinopteri; order Siluriformes; family Siluridae; genus Silurus; species Silurus meridionalis. Next base: position 25,826,983 of record NC_060892.1, read on the forward strand.
TTACATTTTAAACAAACCTCATTTGGAGCTTTGATGTTGCTATCCAGATGTTCTAAACTTTTACTGGAGCTTTTGCTTAGTCTCAGTATGTCAATCACATCGTTCTTCATGGCACCAGCAATTCCAATTCCTGTAATCGCAAAAACATATCACATGAATACATACACTGTATGGACAAATGTATTGGGACTCTTGGCTTTTCAAAGCATATGTGGTTCTTCTCCAAATTGTTAGCACAATGTCAGAGGCACACGGATGCTCCGAGATGATTCTTTCATGCTGACTGCACCCCAGGCCTCCTCACCTACATCAGTACTTACTTTACTAACACCCTTGTGGCTGAATACATTTCCACAAGCACACTCCAAAATTTAGTGGAACATCTACCCAGGGGAGTGGAGGCTGTTGTAAGAGCAAACGGAGACTAAAAGTGGAATGGGATGTTCAAAAAAAGCACATTGAGTAGAGCTGATGTTTCTCTAGACAGTTCTTGGACATGTCTGGAGATGGATAGAAACCACTGGAATGACTATTGCTGAGTAAAAGCAGTGTAGCTAAGATTAATTAAGAGTCATCTTAGTGGATGAACAAAACAATATGGCATAATGAGACAGAGAAACTTGTGTGTCTCTGATCATTTGAGCAGGTGCACTTGGTCCAAGCTGTTCGTGCAGTAGTGTGAATTATAAAGAAGTCGTTTATTGTTACTACAGTACATTGAAGTGTTTACCTTTGTGACTGTCCTCAGGGTTATTTCCAGAGACACGCACATATGTTTTGTCATTATCCTCGAGTACGATGCTCTCAGACAGGCTCCGTCGGTGACTAGTCTGAAGAGTGGAGGCACAAAGTGTTCTTATGAAATGTACTCAATGACTAAAACAATAAAATGCAGTTTAAATATATATATTAATATATATACATACCATATTTCTACAGGAAAAGCAAGGCCTAAGCCTGTAAATGAAAAATGAGAAAAAACAGCTGTTTTAATAAAGTCAGGAAATAAAACAAATACTGTAAATCATCCAAAAAAAGTAGGAAATAATATTAGGAAATCACCTACTACTTAGTTAATATAATTTGCGTTCTGCTCGATCGTCTTGTAGCCAACTGATTATTTTCTAATAGAATCACAGCTGTTCATTTGCATTCTGCACAAAGTCCATCCGCTTTCTGTCACCTCTATAATCAGACACAAACACTAAATATTTGGGTTTATACTTTGTGCTGCCCAAAATAATTGATCATTTCCAGCTCTGAAACAAATTCACAACCAGTACGACTGAAAAATGAGTCTCTTTAAACAACATCAGGTCTTTACAAATAACAAAAATACACATTTTTCTCCTCCATTTTTTAAATATTCAACATTTAATTCAATTCAAAGTTCAATTGGTGTTAAAACAGACTTCGTCTCAAAGCAGCTTCACACCGATAACGAGGTTTTATAAAGAATGTGTACATTTATTGCATTCTGTTCCTTATAATTGTTTATCCCTAATGAAGTGCCATCCCTAATCAGTGCCGACTGTGGAAGGACCTCAGTTTCATCTGGGTGGCACCAAATGTTCATTCATTTCTAAAGCGTGAGGTAATACATGCGTAAATACAGGACTTATTCACGCAAACTGTAATCCTAAGCCATTGTAGTCGACTGTCAGTATTAAATACAGTCCAAAACAACACTATTCTGAGCATTTAAACACCATGCTCGTGTGATACTACGGTACGTGAGCTCCGGGTTCTCGTCAGGATCATCACACAGGAATGAGAGAAAAAAAAACTCACAAGACCCGAAACCTTGAGGTATTTGTTTTGTGGTTCAGAAAACGAGTTTAACCAGAAGAAAGGAGATTATGTACCGAACCACACCCTCAGGCTTAAAAAAGTGCTCCTGTATAATAATGTACATTGCGACACTTTTGCGAATGAATATAAACTTCTAACTTTGTGTATATGTGACTAAGCAACGTGGTTTTACACAAGGTATATTTTGGGAATAATTCCATTATATCGAGCAGGACAAATGAATTGGGTAATGCATTCAAACAAGAAAAAAAATCAAAATTAAATCTTAATCAATGCTAATATTATTATTATTTTTTATTATAATGTTTAAAAGTTGATTCTCTGACCGTAGAGTGATTAAATCTGCTTATAGATCCATTTAAAATATATACAGAATTACAGTATTCTGTATACCCAAAACCATTTCCATATAATAGTTCATTAGTTAATTCCAATTGACAACCAATTTAATTCCATTCCATGTTTTAGTGTAGAAGTAAAACAATCTTTAACTGACCTTTTTCTTAGGACCTTGTGTGGAGCTTCGTTTCAGATGTTCAGAGCAGAACTTGCCATGTTGATGCACCACCACAGACAGAGCAGAGTGGCACTACGACTATGTTTACCTCCTCGATCAATTGGTTCTTTAAAAGAGGCATCTTTAACGCACCTCAACAGCCAACAAAACAGGTTTAACACCTCAATCACGCCGCTTTGGAGAGGCGGCCAAACCCGCAAATTCCTTCTCATGACATTTTTCCATCCAGAAAAAAAAAAAATAAATAAAAACATTTCCAGAAAAAAAAAAGTGTCCACACCTGTTTCCTCCCATATGACTCAGGTGTTCGAGTTTCACAGGGAAACACCCACAACTATTCAATTAAAGCAGCACACATGATCTGGGTTGGGATGAATATTTAACACACCTTCTGGTATGTAGATTAAGTATGTTAGGTGCGTTGACAACACGGTAAACACAAATACTGTTTTAAATCTAGTATCTAGTAACGAGCTAGTAACTAATTGACATTTTAGTATAAAATAAGTAAATATACATTTGTCCAGATAAACACTGAGGTCGTCAGACACAAGCTTCAGCATGGAGGATTGATTTATTTTCCCGCTCTCCATTTGTTTCACCAACCAACCATTACATTACAACCACCTGCCCAATATTCTTCACTTCCTTATTTGGTTTCATCCTGGACTCCGACACCAGGACGGTACGTCCTGTGAGATGCGAGGTGAAGCCATGGAACAGGTTTCATCCAACACGCCCGAAAGATTTTCAATAGGCTTATGATCTGGGGAATCTTTCAAAGGTCACCACCTTTGTCATGTTCCTCAAACCGTTTCTGAATAGTGATTTGCAGTGTGGATGTGCAGGAACGGGCTTCAAGAGGGGTCTTTCTGTAGGTCGTATGTAGCATCTGAATAACATCTACATGAACATCAGGACTTTCCAGCAGAACATCGCCCAGCTTCCTTTAGCTCGCTCACTTCCTAAAGTGCATCTCATTAGCCGTTAAGATCAATCATACAGACGTATAGATTTGAATGTGAGAAGAATTGAGAAGAAGTAAGAACATAAACTGGGCAGATTCCTCAAAAAACCATCAATTTAATAAAACTGGAAACTGCTACACAATCAGGACACTTGTTAAATATCAAAACACAAACATGGTGTAAACCCACTGAACACCTGATGAAGATCAGTGCTCTGATCAGAGCTCATGTAGCATCGCCGTTATCGGGACACAATCCCTCGTTCGTCTCTTCGGTGTAAAGGTTTCTGAAAAACTTGGTGTCTTTATGGCGCAGAGCAGATGGGCTGTCGAACTCCACCACCTTCCCAGCATGCATCACCAGAACCCTGTCTGAGTCCATGATGGTATTGAGTCTAATGGATGACAGAAAGAGCACGAGGGTGAGGTCAGTGTCTTTTATTCTCCACATGGAGATTGCTTCCCCATTGCTTGGTTCACAGTTCTTGGTAATGAAAAGAACCAGAGGTGAACATTTTCGGGATTATGATTAAAATTTGGGTAAATGGCTGGACTTGGGAATGTCACAGCACAGGTTGATGTTCCTCACAGAAGGCGCATCATGGTCTTCACTCTTCACTAGTGATAGGTTATAAATAATAAAATGATATTTATTGAATCCTAATACGGCACTTACCGATGCGCAATAGTGAGCACCGTCTTGTGCTTAAATCTTTCTCGGATGGTTTTCTGCAGAAGCATGTCGGTCTTGTGGTCGACGCTGGCTGTAGCTTCATCGATACATAAAATCTACAAAGAACGCAAAACAATTTTAAAGTCCTGTGCGTTACTGTTCCACGGATCTGCTTATTGAAAAACTCAAATACGTACATTGGCTTCGGTCAGGAGAGCCCGAGCAAGACACATCAGCTGCCTCTGGCCAACCGACAGAGACTTTCCTCTTTCTCCGACTGCAGCATCCAGACCTCCTGACAAAAATGGGGGGGGGGGGGAGAGGCAAAAATAGTTTGTTTTGTGCTGCTATAAAGTTATCATAGCGCATTAATAACACCAGACTCCTTTAGCACACACCTATTCTTCGAACCACATCTCCAAGGTGACACTGATCCAAAGCGTTAAGGAGCTGATCATCAAGGTGACGCCCACAGGGGTCGAGGTTCTCCCTCACCGAGCTGGAGAATAAAAAGGGATCCTGGGGGATGATGGCCAGCTTGGACCTACAAAGGACATTACAAGTAACATCGCTGTTATCACTGACGAGATGTTCAATTAGTGTTGCTGAGGAACACTGGGAGTCTCACCTCAGCTCAGAGAGAGCGACTTGCCCGATGTCTTCTGCGTCCAGCAGAATGCGTCCCTGCTTCAGTTCCACCATTCGAAACAGCGCCAGGAACAAAGAAGATTTCCCCGAGCCAGTGCGTCCAACAATACCCACCTTCTCCCCAGGCATCACTGTAAAGCTGACGCCATCCAGAGCGTTGGAAGATCCAGGCCGGTATGCCAACACAGCTGCGTCAAACTGCACTCGGCCGAGCTCAGGCCAGGACGCAGGAACCTGGTTAGAAACACAAAACAGTTTCAGTTTGTGCAACTGATTGCATTCGAAATGTAACACACCTCTTCTCTTATTCTGTACAGGTTTCTCAGAGTTTCTCTCACCACTGCCTTGCCATGCTGTGGTTCCAGGGGAACGCAGGTGGAATATTCCTCCGTACGCTCCACGCTCACCAGCTGCATCTCGGTCTGGGCGAAGCTGAAGATCAGTCCTGACAGCAGGCTCGTGATGGAAAGGGCATAGGACAGAGCCAGACCCACCATTCCTAACCAGAACGAAAACACAGCAACTTAAGTACTCGCTCAAACGTGGCATCAGATTAGACTACATATTTATGCTTCCCAAAACTGTGTCCTTCACGATAAACTGAAGGTTGTCTATTGTTTAGGAACAAAATGTTTGCTGAGAGTCTGAGTGTTGATCTGATATGAAGCATAAAATGTAGGAAACCTGCAGATGACTCACCAAGTTCTGACAGCATTCAACACTATAATAATGACTGAGGAATATGGAGCAACATTGTGTCTGTGTCAATGAACACTGCCCTCGATACCCCATCATCATCATCATCATCATCAGCTTTGTCCTAATTTTTAAAGCAGGGTCAGACTGAAGGGCAGAGTGCCATCAAGTGGTGGACTTGTGATGAGTGCAGGGAAAGATCTTTTTTTTAAAAGCTCAAGTCGGCCATCGAGATGGAATCGAGTAGTGAAAAATGTGAACATTTCCAAATATGACCTTTAAATGCAAATCTTTTCATTAACGAATCAGATGTTTAAAAACTAGGGGAGGTGGTAAAGGCTCTGGGTTACTGATCAGAAGATCTGGGGTTCAAGCTCCGGTATCGCCAAGCTGCCACTCTTCGGGCCCCTGAGCAAGGCCCTGAACCTTGTGTGTTGTCACTGGGATACGCAGAAGACAGAATTTCACTGTGCTGTAAAGTACAAAGATGTGAAAAGCAGAGAACCAACCTGGATCCACGGATTTGTTCTGGTGCTGGATCACAGCGATTACACTGATCCCGGTCACTACGGTGACCCCAATCATCTGCAGCCGAATGTCCAGCCATTGCATGGCGGCGTTTCCAATGAACACACAGCGCTGGTTCTGATCCAACCTTCTCTCATTTTCCTCCTCAAACCTGCACGTTTATAAATGGAATTTAAAACATGGAAAAGACTCCAGGAAACATAGGAGCTGGTGTAAGGGACGTGGACGTACCTGGCAGTGTGTCCGCTGGCCCTCACCGTCGCCAGGCCACTGAGGGTCTCGGAGAAGTGCGAGTAGACCGGAGACAGGGTGAGGCTGCACAAGCGCTTGAGCTCACGGGATGAGTGGCGATAAAACCTCTGAGTTTGGTAGTAAAGCACTCCGAGTGGAACTAAAGGAAGCAGAACCCAGGGGAGCCCGTAGCTCATCACCACCAGCATTCCCAACAAACTGAAAACGTTAGCGAGGAGAATGTTCAGGACGAAAGGTAGCGAGTCGTCCACGCTGTAGATGTCAGAGGAGAAGCGATTGAGAATTCGGCCCAGAGGAGTGGTGTCGAAGAACGCCACCGTGGCCTGGAATAAAAACAGACAGACAGACAGACAGATGTTCACTGAAATGAGAGAAGGGAAGAAGATCGTACTAAAGATTGATCAGAATTCATCCAAGGCTTTACACCAGACTACAACAATGATTTCCAGTCAGTAAATAAATCATTACTTCACAATAGATACAAAGTTCAAGTAAACACTAGCTAGCATCATTAATCCTCTCATTCTCAGATTAGCTCTTCCTAGCTGTCAGTTTGAACATTTACAAACCTGTCATGCTAGCTCATCTAACTAGCGAGCTAATACTAGCGGTGAATATTTTATCATTTATAAAATTCTTGTCAGAATTTTGCCAGGTTATCTTATACAGCTAATCTGGTATGAAAATTGGAAATAATCATGAACACAATTGAAATTATTATTTTTAATCCTGTCAGATTAGGCAGATGATATTTAGCAAGCAAATGTGCTAAATGTGCTAAAACAAACATTTCTATATATATACTGAATATAGCCATTTAGTTATAGCTAGCTAGTTAGCTATCTAATCCTAGCTGTGAATATTATATACATTTATAAATATTAGGAAAATTACTAAAGTTCTGATATTCTGCAGGATTTTTATGGGAAATCCTGTCAGGTTGATGTTCAGTAGCTGGATAACAAAACCTGAAAAACTATTGTACATGCTGATTCGTTCATTTTGCCTGATGCACGATTTATAATCCCTCTTTTCTATGTACATTTTTAAAAGTCCATTTCTAATTTCCAATATCTCTTTAAATTCAATCACAATAAATTGATATATTTTCGATCGTAAACTCGACCCTTCAGCTTGAATTTGAGTGATCAAAGAGAAGCCTGAAATTCAGCATCATGGTTCAATGTCCTGAACGTTGTTCATGGTAATAAAAAAAAAAAAAAAAAAAAAAAAAAGATGTTACCTTAAGAACATTATCCAGCAGTCTTCTGTGGATGACCGTGGCAGCGTGGATGGCGCCGTAAGCGAACAGGAAGGCTCGGGCCGCGGTGAAGACGGTATTGGCTGCGGCTAGAGAACCGTACACGGTCATGTAGAACTTCAGCTCGGAGCTCGTATTTCCAAACGAGGCTCTGGCTGGTGAAGGAAACCTTTAAATGAGAAAAGAAACGTGTGTTCATTTTATTTTTAAATGCAGCAAACAAACAACATGTTTAAATTCCTATTTTTAATTCTAACGTACAGAAGGGAGTCTGCAGAGAGAAGCACTAGGGCAGAGAGACGACTCGCTGTCAGAGACACCAGTTCAGACCCATTGACTTTCGAGTTGGAGATCCAGTAAGACAGCCACCAATCTGACACGTTCTTAGCCCCTGCGTTAAAGAGAAGATCAGTAAAGCGTACGTTTTTATTACTGGAGTAATTACAGGTCACAGTCATTCGTACCTTGCATGAAGAGCAGAGACAACAGAACAGACACAGCCAGACACCGGCCCACTGCCATCCAATACGACTTATAGACTGTCCAGGCAAGCGTGCCCATCTGCTTCTGCTCCTCCCCTATGGTGCATAGCCCCTCCTCTGAAACTGGCTCATTGGTCAGATCTTCTTCCTGGTCCATGCCACCTAATTAAATATTCAATATCAAAAAAAAATTGTGAATTAAAATTTTTAGGAGTATCACATAATAAAACATTACCTCTCTCGTTCGTTTCGCTCTCGTTCCTGCTCCCCATAGGCACATCCTTCACCAGAGATAAGACCTCCTGTGGTGTTCCTTTACAAAGCAAACAAGACCAACATGAAACATGACCCGACATGTGAAACATTTCCTTGTTTTTCCGGACAACAAATCCGTAAAACGACACATACGCTCGATTGTATATACAACAATAATTGTATAAGGAATAAGAGTGGTGGTAGAGGATACCCGTTTTTACCACCGTCCCTCTGTCCATCAGCATCACCACATCCGCCTTCTCCACAAACTCAACCCTGTGAGTGCAAAGGATTCGGGTCTTGTTCCTAAGAATTCCCAAAATGCATTTCTCCATGAGATGATGAGCCACGTCTCCATCCACGGCTGCTAAAGGATCGTCCAGCAGATAGACATCCTTGTCCTGTCACAGAACGAAGAGTTAAATTCGGGTGAACGGTTTTCTGCACAATGTTTACATGAGAGTTTTTACCATGTAAACAGCTCGAGCCAGAGTGAGGCGACTTTTCTGGCCTCCGCTGAGCGTCACGCCGTTCTCTCCCACTTCCGTCTGATCTCCGTTCGGCAAAACCTGCAGAACGTTAAGTGTGTGACAGGTGACGCAAGTATCCGATCCAGAAATAAAACACGGGGAAAATCAAGTGCAGGATTTTTTTTTCTAGATTAAAATGCTAAATCAAAATCCTGGCACATTTCTCCACTGGATCAAGATTTGGGTTCAACTCCATTTTCCAATTTAAATAAAAAAAAAAAAAGACGTGAGCTCACATTGAGGTCTGCAGTGAGGGCACAAGCCTCGAGCACAGCTTGATAGAAGTCACTGGAAAAGTCCTTTCCAAACAAAACGTTGTCTCGAACAGTTGCATGCTGGATCCAAGGCTCCTGGGAAACCAACCCAAACCCCTGCTCTCTTCCTTGGACGTACACAGTGCCTCCGACTCTAAAGAGTAATTCATTTTAATACGTGACAATGAGCACTTTCGGTTTTCTGCCAATGATACGCTACATTAAAGATACATATGAATCACCTACTGAGGTTTCCGTTCAGCAATTTCATTGGTCTAATGTTATGGGGTTAGTTTTTTGGCTTGAAGTTTGTGAAACCGGGAAAAACCCAGGAAAAATCCATAAATTAGCCGCTTCGTTGTTTAAGCTGAGGGGTTCAAAACGTGCGAAAAAAGTAGCGGCTTATAGTCCGAATAATTCGGTACATATACACACACACACACACACACACACACACACACACACACACACACACACACACACACACACACACACACACACCCCTACCTGTTTAGCTCTCCAGCAATAGCAGACAATAAGGAGCTTTTCCCACAGCCAACTTTTCCAACCACAACAAATAAAGAGCCCTGATAAAAAATATACAACAGATGTTTAATAGAATATAATAATAATCCTTTGGCTTGTCTTTTCTTTCCACTTATACCTTCTTGACACTTAAGTCCAGATTCTGGAGGTACAGACTTCCTGTCGGAGATGTGTCCTTCAAATCAGAGTTAAACTGCAGATCTGGATTTTTCCATGAGAAATTGGCTCGGGTCAACCTCACGGCGGTTCCAGGATCCTCAGGGGATACTGCATGAAACAAAATGTCTTTACCATAATTTTTTGTATTTATTCCATTTTCACACACAGAACAATTTCATCACTGCAAGTGTTCCAGGGGTTTGCATCATCACTACAGATCCAAGAATATTGGCATGCTGGAACAGGTTTATGTCTCCTAGTTCAATTAAACGGAACATTTAATTTTACCGCACCCGAAAACGTCCTACACAGAACTCTGCCACCAAAAACAGTTTAGGGGAAGAATCACATATGGCTGAGAAGTCAGGTGTCCAAATACTTTTGTCCATACGCTGTAGCATAGAAATCGTTTAGTTTTTTTCCTACCTTGGCTGTAATAAGCGCTGAAGTCTTGATCATGCAGACTGAGGAAGAGCTGAATGCGGTCCAGAGATACTTTGGCTTCCAGCGTGCCGTTAAGAACCCAGGGGAAGGCGTTGAGTGGGAGAATGAGCATGCCCACTAGAGCCAGTGTAGTGAAAACCTACAAGCAAGATGAGACAGAGGTTCAGAGTCGGACTCAGAGGGTGAGAAAAAGATGGAAAAATCATCTCAGCTTAATGAATGCCAGGGTGTATTTATTTTTAAATGCTCAGAGTTTCTTGACTTTTCTAAACCTGAAAGGATTTTCACATCCACTGCTCTTATTGGAATAAAGGCGTACACCTTTGCCACCAGGACTCCTTAAATAGCTACAGCTTATGCATGATAACTAGGAGACAGGATGGTTCAAGTCCAGAAACTGCCAAGCTGCCAATGTTGGGCCCTGCCCTCGGACCCCAGCTACTAAACAAGATATGATGCAGGTGTAACTGTAGGAGAATGGTTATTTAGAATGATGATTCAACTGACAAACACAAACTACCTCAACTTCCAGCCAATCACAATCTAATATTCACACCTGAACTTCCAGCCAATCACAATCCACTATTCACACCTGAACTTCCAGCCAATCACAATCTACTAGTCATGCCTGAACTTTCAGCCAATCAGAATCCACTATTCACTATTCAGGGATAAATAATAAATAATACGCTCACCTTAGCTGCAGTAAGACTGTTTCCGAGCAGCACATACGTGACGAAGGTAAGGATTGAGATGACGACAGGAAGCGCTGCCCAGGTGTACACACACACTGCGTCCAGGTACTTCAAGGCCTTCAGGTGACTCAGCTCTTTCTCACGGCTTTGATTGATCTTCTCTGCAATGTGCTGCTCCCAGTTATAGAACTTCAGAACTCGGATTCCAAAAAGGACTTCAGTCATGAGCTTTAACAAGAAATAACAAAATCGATACAGTTTCTGACTGGAGCAGATACACAGACCATTATATTCATTTACTGATCATTCTGTAGATCTTACCTTCACCCTGTTGTCTTTGTGTGTCAGCATGTGCTTATTGTTCTCCAGGATGCAAGTTGCCAGAACCTTATTGAGAGGCAAAAGCAGAAAAGCCACGCCCAGTCCTCCCAGGAAGGCCACGCCCACCTGGAGGTAAAGCAGGTAAAGAGCCAGGAGGAACTGGAAAGGCAGACTCCAAACTTCATGGAAGCTGTTGAAGAAATTGACTAGTCGGTCCGTGTCTGTGCTCATGTAGTTGACCACCTCGCCTGTTGTAAAGCGCGCCAGCTCCGAGCTGCTGACCCGCAAAGCTTTAGCGTAGATCGTGGAAACCACGGCAGCCCGGGCCTGCAGGGACACCTTCGAAACTTCAAAAACAAAGACGTTGCGAAGGAACGCTGCTAATAAAGTGCTGGAGAAGAGTCCTACAGCACACCAGACCCCCCTGCTCAGAGGTGCGCCATCAGTCTCCATGAAACCTACTAGCCAGCTGAGAAGAAGAGGTCCTGCAAATGCTAGCAGACTGGCCACCAGCTTTAGCACACCAAGGAGGTAGTAGCGTGGACCAAAAGCCTTGTGTAGCACCCTGAAGAGTCTCACCTCATGGTGGCTCATTTCCTCAGGTTGGATTGTACTGTATGAACTGTTTTGCTGGTGCCCTTCAAGTGTCCTTGGCACTCTGTTTTTCAGACACTGTTCCCAACACCGATTAAAGCGCAGTGTCACCAATTTGGTCCGTAGCTTTTGGGGCAGTTGTAGGACATCGCCAGGTTTCTCCAGCTCCCCACGCTCACCCTGCCTTAGTTGAACATTCAACCACAAGTAGAGAAACCTGGATAGGAAGCTGCAGCCATCCTCTGCCACCACTTCTCTCTCAGGAGGCTCCGAAACAATTAGAGGAGCCTCATCGTGCGTGTTTATGAGCAGAGACGCACTTTGAGACGTGAAACAAGGAAAGAGAAAGGCTAGAAGGTACGTAAGGACCAGGGCTGCCCTGCAAACTGACAACGCAAACCTTCCGAGCAGAAAAAAGTTCTCGCTACTGAGATCTTGAGCCTGAGTGATCAGCGTAAACACTACGTTAGGAGCAGGAAGAAGAGCCAGGATCAGAAAAAAGGGTGGACCTCGTGTCCTTCTGTGCGCAGATCTTTGCAAGGACAAAACGGCCCAGAAGTGGACGAGCCACGCAACAACTCCACATCCATCTGCCAAGACGTTCACATAAAGGTCTCGCTGGTGAAGAGCGAACACCAAACCCAAATCCGTGATGAAAACAAACACCTGCAAAAGCGCAGCAACAGACCTGAAGATCCAGCCGACAGGAAGCGAAGGTAAAGTGGACCTGAGCCTGCAGAAGATCAATAACAAACCATCAGCATACGATATAGAAATATACAAATAAGATATTATCCAGACAGGAAGACATCCTGGACAGAAGTCTTCTATCATACGATCTTTCACATTTTGTCCTCTAAAAGGTTCTCACATACATGGAAGATGCACCAAATGTCAGATGGTAGGAAACTTCTGGAATATTTTCTATCATCTGCTCATCATGTTCTCTTTGTTTGGGTTCTCTCCAGTTTCTTTCCACCAACCAGAAAAGTTAACAACGTAATAGATCCATTAGAGACTACGGAAAACCGAGGCGTGTCCTGAGAGTCACATATAATACAGATTAACATGGCAGAAGTAGAGCTGTAACTTCCTGGATTCAGAACATTAAAAGAACATCTGGTTTTATTTAAGTGGCAGTTTGACCAAGCGGCGACTTTCCGATCAGTAACCAGCCTTAACCTCTGACCCCCACGGCCCTAATCATGGTGCATGAATCCTCCAAGTGTGTATCTTACCTCGGAGCACTGAGATAACAGGAGCTTAACACTGCAGTAACAGCGTGTGCAAGAGATCCACAGATGACGTGGTTAAAGCAGGGACTGATGGTGCCGTTCCTCCACGCTGGATATAGAAAGTCCTCCTCGCTCCCACACAGCTCCGATACGATCCTGGAACCCTCGAACTGTCCTCCATCACTCTGGACCTCAGGACATGACGTGT